>NC_056730.1:965167061-965379561 GCF_019279795.1 Protopterus annectens | reverse complement strand
TAGGAACCGGCTGCCAGTTTGGCATATTATTGTTCTCAGCTGTTAGTCTGTATTTAGGCTTGTTTAAAATTCATTTACAGACATCTCTAATCTCATTCCTTTTTTAAGTTATGAAAATATCCTAAAGAAGTCAATTCTGAGTAACAGTATGATGATGCATACAGCTTCTGAAGGTAACATCAGATAAAAATCAGTTTTAAACCTGAAATCTAGATTAGAAACTAGACTATCTTTAAACTCTGTAATAGTTCTCTCCTCATTCTTTTTCTGCCAGCCTTGACAATTCAAAACTATTAGTCATGCAGTTTTATGATCTCCTCTAAAATTATCTGTCTTAATATTCTAGGTGATCAGTCACTATATCAAGGAACAACTGGTCATGTTTTCACATACTACTTTGTACCAATGTCATTAAGAAACCATTAATTTTACATATGTACCTCAAGCTCCAAAAATTAACACTCCTTAAATTTTTTTTCCTCTTAGCATATTTGCCAGCAGACTCATTTGTCATGGGTTTTAAAATGTCTTGGGTTTCTACATTCTATATAAAGTAACACCTTTATTCGTTTTACTGGTACTCTGGAGAGTATATGTACACAAGACAATTTTTGTAATTTCAGTGTTGTACAATAGTTGAGTACATTTTTCAGATATCAGCAAACTGTATTATTTCTTTCTTTCTTACATTAATGATAGTTATGAAAACACAACTAGGCACTTAGCACACAAGTATAGCAGATGCTTGTGTTTTGTTTCTTTTCATACAACAATCCAGTACCATTTCCACTTTCATTGTTTCGAATGCTAGCCTTTAACCAAACTATGGCAGGACTGTATGCAGATAAGTTTATTTCTTTAAATGTTACAAGAAGTACTATTTAAAGAGTGTTAGGAAATTCTTGCAGCATTTACTGTTGTTTTCTCATGCCACTTAGTTCTTTAGTTTGGTTTCTGCCTGCAGTCACTTCTATGCAGAGCTTACATATACTCCCTGCGCCTGTGCCGGTTTTGCCAGGTTCTCCAATTTCATCCCATATCTCAAAATTATGCAGCTAGGTGAATTGCTGGATTTTTAAATTGAATTTGTGTGTGTGTGTTTATGTTTAATAGTGTGTGTGTGTGTGTGTGTGTGTGTGTGTGTGTGTGTGTGTGTGTGTGTGTGTGTGTGTGTGTGTGTGTGTGTAGGTGTGCGTATATGTGATTTATGTGATTTATGAGTGGCTTTGTATGAAAATCCTCTCATGGATCGTTATCCTCTCTCAGATTAGTTTTGTGTCTTACACCTTCTGATGCCAGGATGGCCTCAATCTCCCTCATGACTCCAAAAAAGATAAAGTGAGTATCAGAGAATAAAGGAATGAATGTTTTCTAAAAGTCTTACCTAAGTTTATGCATGCTATGCTCTACAGAATTCCCTCCTGTAATTATTGTTAATTCAACTTTTTGCAGAAATACAACAGGCAGCTGATATCATAAATCATTGTCAGATAACTTCAAAACAGTAGACTCAACACAAAGTCCAGTAGCATATGTTTAACGTTGAATCAGAATGTAATGCTCCAATCACATCTCTAGATCGGGTACACATATACAATTCAGACATGTCAATGCTTTTAGGGCAGCTGTGTGAAGTCTGATATAGGCCCAATAGCATGATCAAGCTTAATGTTCATAATTCTGTTAAGGCAGACTACCCCTTCTTCTAAAAATTATTTTAGTATAGTTTTAGTATAGTTACTAATGTCAGTCTCTTTAATAGGTAATAAATTAAATTATTGATTAATAATCTAAACATTAGAGCTCAGAAACCATTGAGTTAATCTTTCTCAAGTCAAGGCAGGATCCAGCACAAGCCAATCTAGGCAACTGCTTAGGGCTTGATGTTGGTTGGGGTTCCTGGCTATTCCATACAACATTATTTTTTTAAAAAAGTCAGAACCAAGTTACCTACTGGGCTTTACAAAAAATATTCTCCTCAGCTGCTGACCAAATTTTCCTGTGTGTCTGTGTGTGTATGTGAAATATCCAACTTAGAGATTGCTGTCTAGTTATTCAGTTTGCTTCGCGTCAAACCCTGTACCTTACTAGAGTCAAGAGTGTTAATCCTCCACTGCAATTGCCAAACCTCCATTAGTTCTTTTTACCTTTCTTTGGTAATCACTGAAGGTTACAATCATTTGAGTCGCACAGTTTTAGTGGTTCAAAAAATAATGTTAATGCAAAACCTGTTGTGCTGTTAACTTTTTAAGTGATTTGGAGTAGTATGCTCTTATCCGTCCCAGTTTTGCAGAACTCCTCTAATTTTACACCCTACTTATGCCCTGTCATTGAGCAAGTCATTTAATCAGACAGTGCTTTGGAGCAACTGGAAATTTGGGCTAGGCTCCTCAATGGTCCCCTGGACTGCAAGCCTAGTAACTACCTATAAACTAGAGAGTATTTATAATGTAAGGAACAGAAATTGGTTATAGTAAACATGCCATGTTTTTTGGATGTGATCCTTGGTTTCCTTGTTCTGCCGAATGTTGACAGTGTGTTTTATTAAACTGTGAATAAACTGTACAACGTGAAGTCTGAATTTAATTTTAATATTTTATCTCTGAATACATTTTAATTTAACTTGTTTGCAGGCACATGGGTGTGAAATGCACTGCTGGGGCTACAACAGTTTGTCTAGCACTCATTGCAAATTAGTAAGGTTATAAACTAGGTTATAAGCTCTGAAAGAGCTGTTTCCTGTAGTACATGATTTCATACCCCAACTTTCATTTGTCTTTTATGAGTTTTATGAGACTCTGCCAAGTTATTTCACCAGACAGTACTCCTAGGCTGCTCCTGAAAAGGGATGCTTTTGTCCAGTGGGCTATCACAGGCTGTTAGCAGATGTGTTAAACATTTGGCTTTTGATTCCTGTGCCCTTCATACAGGTGCTAATTACTCCTTCACTATATGCTGTTTGAATATGAATCTCAGCATATCTCTTGTAGTTTAATGGGTTGCCAGACACATTGTGATTTTCAAGGGAGAGGAAATGTACTGTTTCTCATGCTAAGTTTGTTTTCAATGTGAGTATTTTGTTTTGTTTATAAAATATCTTTCAGTGTTTTTTCTGTAAAATTTGAAATAGGTTTTAAACAAAATCCAAATGTCTGTGATAATAGTAAAAATAAAGAATAAAATAGTATGTGCACTGATATGTTTGAACAGTGCTTATGGTAGCTAGTGAGAGACAGACAAGTAATGGAAAGTTGCTATGGCTGGTGGGGGCCTGATTCATTACCCTGCATAGTTCCCCATTTGTCCATGCTCTGACAGTGTACTGTGACAATATAGCATTACTGGCCATTTAAGTAGCTCAGACCTGTACTAAGTAATTTCAGAGAGGGTAGCTATCCTTGATGACAGAGAAGACATAGGGGAGTCAAACTCAAATGTACGTGTCCTGCAAGCATGTAAGACCCTCCTCCAAATAAGTATGATGTATATAGTAATATTTCTGATTTCTGTATGACTTGTAGGTTCATGACCAAAAGCTGCATTTATGATGTCTTTACTTGTTTTGGTTAATCCATTATACTAAATAATGAATTAAGTCATTAATATGCATGGATTATGTAATATAGACTAAAGATGTTGCATTTTAGTAGTCTTAACATGTTGCATTTCAGTAATATATTTTGTAGTACCTTCTTAATAGCCTCCAGCAACTGCAAAGGGGTTGACATTTGTCATGGAATAAAGTCTGCATTTAGAGGGATGATCAGAAGAGTTTGATCTTCAGTATCCATTATATAGTCATTGTTGCATATTACTGTGATACAGTCTTCTGCTGAAAACGGGTTCTGTAGACCCAGTCAGACCACCCCAGTAAACAAATGTCAACTAAATAAATAATAAAATAAATAAAAGGAGATGTAATATAGTGTAATATTTATGCAAAGAAGAAAGCAAAACTAATCAATACAAAAAGAGGAGGACCAAAGTATTTCAAGAGAAATAGAGGTAAAGGATTCCAGACATGGAAAACTTTACAATACAAAAAAATAAGAAGACAAAGAGGAAAAGTAGAAAAGAAGATCAATAATGGAGAAGTTAAAGAAATAGAAACTGAGGTTATAGAGTACCTGAGAAGTGAAGGATTCAGTGTAGAAAATCTAACTCAGAAAGCACCACAGCAGGATAGAGCAATGGATGTCCAAATTAAGGAGAAACCAGTGGAACAGGAAGCAACTGGTCAGTTGTCATATGAAGATATTTTGGAGCCTTCCACAGGAAACCAGTATAAGTATTCACTTGAAGCTGGACAGCAAGGGAAGGAACAGGAAACTCTGGCAACTCTGACACAGTCAATGTTGAGCAGTGATAGACCAGTGAGTTCCATATGACAGAGCAACAGATGACACAGGATGAAATTGAAGAGAATGTGCCACAGGAAGATACTACAAAACTTTCTATAGAATGCTCACAGGAAATGGAGAACAAAAAATGTGCCCTCGGTTTAGAAGAAAATGAGTTAAGAGAAGAGTTGCTTGATTTAATAGAGATAGATAGACGTATTAAGATCAATGAAAGAAAATAGACTGCAGAAGGTCAATAAAACCCAAAAAGTCAGAAGTCTGATAAAACAGATGAACACAGTAATTATGATTGTCCATAGAGATCCATGTGATATAACACAAGTAAACAGTCTATATTACTGTGAAGCTAAATTAATAATAGATAAAATTCTATCACAAGAACATAGGGTAGTAAGGGATAGGAAGGGGAGAAACTGAATAGCATAATGGAAGTATCGAATGGAGAAAACTATAAAGCAATTAAGACAATAAGTGTCACTGTTAGAAGACTTCAGAAGAGGGAATAAATCAACAAAAATACTAAGAAAGGTAGATGTGAGAAAAACAATGTGTAGTATTATAACGGATGAGACTCTATCTTGCACTATTGCAAATAAACTAAAAATCTCAGCACAGGCAGAAAAGTTTAGAAGATACACAGATAAATATAAAGGAAAAGTACAAAATAAGCAATTTATTGATGACCTCAAAATAGTTCTATATAAAATTGGGAAACAAGGCAAAAGGAATTAAAAGGCCACCCAAAAAAGAAGAAATAGATACATTTTGGAGAAATATCTATGAAGATCCTGTGGAACATAACAAAGATGCTAAATGGATAGAAGTAAAGAAAGATTAAGAAGTTCAAAGATACAAGATAAGAAATTGGATGAAGTAACAGCCAGAGAGATTGAAATCAAGTTAAGAAAAGCCTCTATTTGGAAAACCCCAGGCCCAGATACAGTACCTAACTTCTGGCTAAAAGTATTAACATCTTTGCATGAAGATTTAGCCAAGAGTAAGAACTATTTATATGCACAACCCAAAGAGGCATCACTCTGGTTAACAAGAGGAAAAACAATACACCTACTTCAGAGTGAACCTGCAAGTTATCTTAAAAATTACAGACCAGTAATTTGCCTTCCAACGATGTATAAACTATACATCAGAACTGTTGCTGACAGAGTTTATAATCATTTAGAAGAAATTCAATCATGGCAATAGAACAAAAGGGTAATAAAAGAGTGTCATATGGAACAAAGGATCATGCTGCTAAATAAAGTCATAATGGAGAACTGGAAAAAGGCGAAGAATCTAAGTATGGCATTGATTGACTACAATAAAGCATCTGACAGAGTCCCACATTCAGAGATAAAACAGTGCTTAAACATTGCAGTGACCATGAAACAGTGGCAGACCACTTTGCAATTAAGTCATGATAAAGGACAAATTATTATTCCAGGGATAAAAATATTCCAGGGTGACTCCCGATCACCTCTGCTATTCTGTCTTGCCCATAACCCATTAAGCTATCTACTTAACAGATTAGGCCATGGCTATTATTTGGCTCCTAAAAAACAACAAAGTGTAAAGACTTCTCATCTTCTCTTTGTCAATGATTTAAAACTGTATAGCTCATCAGATGAGGAACTGAAAGTGCAACTGCAAGTAGTCTAAAATTTTTAAGATGATATAAGAATTTTCCTGAACTACTGGTTAGGATACACCACCTCGCTTCCCCCAACTGGACTGCCTATGCAGTAGTGCTGCTGCAACACTCACCCCTTGTACTCCAGCCCTGAAGGTCCTGCGTTACCTCCCGAACATACAGACTACCTCCTGCAAAAGCTCAGTCAACTCATCTGGACTTATTCTGCTTACTAATCTGGGCTCTCCTCAGTGTGGAATCCCTAAAATAATTTTCAGTAAATTACTCCACCCCTGAAGGTCCTGCTCTACCTCCCGAACATAAAGACTACCTCCTGCAAAAGCTCAGTCAGCTCATCTGGACTTATTCTGCTTACTAATCTGGGCTCTCCTTGAAAAAGAACCTCAGTGTGGAATCCCTAAAATAATTTTCAGTAAATTACTCCACCCCTGAAGGTCCTGCTCTACCTCCCGAACATACAGACTGCCTCATGCAAAAGCTCAGTCAGCTCATTTGGACTTATTCTGCTTACTAATCTGGGCTCTCCTTGAAAAAGAACCTCAGTGTGGAATCCCTAAAATAATTTTCAGTAAATGTATATAGCCTTGTACCTAACTCAAATATCTAAACTTCCATATTAGTTAGTCGGTCCCTTAGTGTGTGTGACACAGCAGCCTACCGCAGACCGCAAAAACTCCCCTCTCAGTGGTACTTACTGACCTCCGGTTTCCTATCCCTTTTCTGTACCCCTCTGAAGACTTACCCTTTACATTCAATTAGTTCATTAAATTTATCTCCTTTTTATTTTCCTCTACCTTAGAGCCTTGTCCATTTGCTCTATCTTACTCCCCATCTTTCTCTGCCTGCCATTTCTCCTTTCTCCACTAGGTGGCAGCACCATTCCACCTTTTGCCTGCTCCTACTCTATTAATCTTTTATTCCAACTTCACCTCTAAATACTTCGAAAGCCAAACCTCCCCTAACTTTACTCCACTTTCCCCACCTTTATATTTTCTCTTTCCCCCGTGTTGCTCAAACCCTACTTATTTCCACCCAGTCTTACTGTACTTCTACCTACTTACCTCAGCTCCAACCTGCAGTGGCTGATACTTTCTCAGCTGGACTCTTCTGCCCTGTTGCTCTACTCTTCCTTGATCCTTCATTCCCACCTCTCTCCCCTAGCAAACTCCCAGCATGCCCCTCTAACTCTTTTATCCCCTCCCCCTCTGCCTACCACCTCTCCAGAGTTTACTTCTAGACGCCACTAACGTTTTCCCGCCTCTATTCCTGAACTCCTGGTTAGGATACACCACCCCCAACTGGGCTGCCTATGCGGTAGTGCTGCTGCTCCACTTACCCCTTGGTATGTTTTTTTTTTTTTTTTTTGTAGAAAGGAACTGTTACTTTGTCTGCTCTGTTGCTGGTAGAGCTTTGAATTCAACTTACAGCCTGCCTAATGCTTGTTAAATATGCTTATTTGAACAAATGCTCTGTTATTTAGAAACAGTCCGCACATTGCTTATTTAATTGCATTTATTGAGACAAATGCTCTGATTCTTTAGAAAAGGATTTACTAGTCCACCAATTGCTTGATGCCTAATACTTGTTTAAATGTGTTTATTTTGAACACCTGCTCTGATATTTTAGAAAACAGTCTGCAAATTGCTTTTTAAATGTGTTTTTTTTACACAAACGCTCTGATGCTTTAGACAAAGATTTAACTACTAGTCTACCAATTGCTTGTTTAAATGCATTTACTTTGAACTGCTTTCTATGTTAGTATCAGCTGAACTGGGATAAAACGGGTGCCGCTCCTTCCTCCCCTTGGCTTTTCCTACTATGTTGCAGTTTGAGATTATTTACTTACCCCTCTGTGCTTAATAATGACCATTTTCTTTTATGTTCATGCCTAAGACCGCTACTTTACCAGCGACCATTCTTCTTGTACGATGCTAGCGCCCAAGGGGTCTTCAAGCTTCGTGAGTGCTGCTGGAGCTTTCTAAATTTTAATTTTACTTTATTTTCGCCACAGACACCAATTCCTGCCTTTAGGTAAAACTGCTAGTGCCCAAGGGGTCTGCAAGCTCCGCGAGTGCTGCTGGAGCTTTCTAAATCTAACTTTTTACTTTATTTTCACCACAGACACCAATTCCCACCTTTTAGGTAAAGCCCTCCTAGAGAAGCTATCCGCAACTTTTACTGCAGCCTACAATGTAGACTTGCTCCTCTTCCCACTTTGATCGCCTTCTAAGACCATACAATAACGACCTCCTAAGCCTGCTGATTTACTTTAGCCTAATAGGAACATCTTTGAATGCCACCCCAAAGGCCTAATGTTATCTATCCCTTTACATTTGAACGCCATCCCACAAGGCGTCTTATATAACTACTCCAGAGCCTGTTTTTGATTTCTTTTACTAAGAATGCCCTCTCAGACACTCAGAGTAATGCTTTCTCAGCTAATGCTTCCATTAATCGCACCTTTAGTTACATTGTAGCATAGAACGCTACCGATTGTGTTTCTCACACAGTTCCTGACATTTCTCCTTTATAGACATTTTATAGAGCCTTACCTTTCTATTTTAACCAACAGCAAGTCTTTATTTACTCGGTTAATAATTACACAATGTTTAGTCTCCTCATTTAGCTAATAGTTATATTGCCTAGCAACTTATTTAACAGCTGAAATGTACATAATGCCTAGTCATTTTATGCCATAAACCTGATAGGTTGTCAGGGATTTTTCTCATTTAACTGCCTAAACAAATGTTTGTTCATATTCTCAGTCTATGGTATTCCTTGCTTTGACAGTATTTATATACTTCATACATAAAAGTGCCTTGCCATCCTCTTGTATATTTATAGAGGTATAATGCTTTCATTACTTTGCTTCAAATGTATAATGCTTTCATAACTTTGCTTCAAATGTATCTGTTTGCCTGAAATTGATACTGTATTACTATTACTGTATTTTCTCTGCTGAATTGCATAACTGCATTTGACTCTAAATTGTACTAGATGATAGTGGTAAACATAAGTTTTTTCTCTACTGCATTTCTCTCCCTGCCTTCTCTTGCATTCTCCTTCAATAACTGTTTTTCTCTGTCTTCACCTTAAATTTTCAATAACTGTTTTCTCTATCTTTACCTTCAATTTTTAACTCTCCCTCAAATATATCCTTCTTCTAGAACTATCCTCATTGTCTTCAATACTTCCCTCCATATCTACACTAACTCCTACTGTCTATTCCTACATTCCTCCTCTTCCTCTTCTCTCCTTACTACTTACATTTTGCTTCCTCTCTCCCCCTAATACTTACTTTTGTTTATTTTTCCCCTCTCTCTTTATAGTACTACACCCCTGAAGGTCCTGCTCTACCTCCCGAACATACAGACTGCCTCCTGCAAAAGCTCAGTCAGCTCATTTGGACTTATTTTGCTTACTAATTTGGGCTCTCCTTGAAAAAGAACCTCAGTGTGGAATCCCTAAAATAATTTTCAGTAAATGTATGTAGCCTTATACCTAACTCAGATATCTAAACTTCCATATTAGTTAGCTGGTCCCTCAGTGTGTGTGACACAGCAGTCTACTGCAGACCGGAAAAAACTCCCCTCTCAGTGGTACTTACTGACCTCCGGCCTCCTATCCCTTTTTTGTACCCCTCTGAAGACTTACCCTTTATCTCCTTTTTATTTTCCTCTACCTTAGAGCCTTGTCCATTTGCTCTATCTTACTTCCTATCCTTCTCTGCCTGCCATTTCTCCGTTCTCCACCAGGTGGCAGCACCATTCTGCCTTTTGCCTGCTCCTACTCTATTAATCTTTTATTCCAACTTCATCTCTAAATACTTCGAAAGCCAAAGCTCCCCTAACTTCACTCCACTTTCCCCACCTTTATATTTTCTCTTTCCCCATGTTGCTCAAACCCTACTTATTTCCACCCAGTCTTACTGTACTTCTACATACTTACCTCAGCTCCATCCTGCAGTGGCTGATACTTTCTCAGCTGGACTCTTCTGCCCTGTTGCTCCATCCCACTCCGTTCACCCTGCAGGCTCACTCCGCTCCCCTACCCTGCCCCCATTTGCCACCTGCCCCCAGTTGTCCAACATTTATTGCCATCCCATACTCCCTCCCTCTTACATCACCCAATCCCCTCACAAGATTACTCCACCCATTTCCCTAAAACTACCTCCCCCTCCACCAACCATACCTTATTCCGCAACTCTCCTCCCCACCCACCAGCCCTACCTAAGTCTATCTAACCTACTTATTCTTTTCACCTCTAATCAAACTTCATTCTCTGATGCCCTCTATTCCTACTATAATACTTGCACCCCACCTTTCTATTAACCTTAAAACTCTTCCAAATCCCAACTAAATACTACAAACCTAAACCCACCCCCTACCATCCATTCCCAACCAAACACAATCCTAACAAACTTATTCACCTTCTTTCTTACCTCTGCTTAGCATGTGACATCCATCCCAACCCTGGACCAAACATTTCTCAAATAAATAACCCCAGCTTTAATAACAGACCAAATTGTAAAGACCTCAAATTCCTCACCATCATCGCCCAAAGCTTAGCTAATAAAATTACCCTCTTTCATACCTGGCTAAACCATAATTCACCTGACATTGTAACCATCTCTGAAACCTGGTTAAAACCACACATAACCGACACTGAATTCCTTCCCCCCGGATTTCAATCCCTCTGATTTCACCGCATAAATAAAAGAGGTGGTGGTGTAGCACTAATCTACGCCAATCACTTATCCATCACTCCCTTCCCAAAGCCTATTCGTTCCTTTAATAATGCCAAACTAGTAACTGGCATTCTAAAATTAAATGACCATAAAAGTATCTGCATCATCTCCCTTTACATTCTTCCTGGTAACAACAGCAATACCTTGTAAGACATCCTCTCTTGGACCTCCGCAAATATTAAACATGAAACTTATATTATGGGAGATGTAAATATTAACTGGCAAAAAATAAGTGACCATAATCCCACTATATCAATCAATATTTTCAGTTTTACACAACTTATTAACTCTACCACTAGGCCCAACAAAACCAACCTCTCATGCACCATCCTAGACTGGATACCAGTGTCTCACCCTAACAGAACCACAACATCTGGTGTCATTCCCGACCCACTAGGAGACCACCTCCCTGCCTTCACCCATAGAACTACATCCTCTTCCTCCTTCTCCCACAAACTCCTACACACTCATAACTTAACTAACTTTAACCCCTCCACCTTCTCTGACTCCCTCAAAATCACTAACTGGAACCCACTAAAAACCCTACCCCTAGACGAAGCCATTGATTTCTTCAACTCCAAATTCCTTACTGTCCTAAACTTCCTAGCTTCGATACGAGCTAAAAGAGTCAAAGCCAAGACTGCCTCTTGGCTTACTAAAGAAACCAAGAAAATTATGCAACAAAGAGATAAATCTTGGAAAAGCTATCTACATCATAAACAACCTGAATTCTTACTTAAATACAAACAGTTACGTAACCTAGCCAAAAAACATATCATAATAGATAAAAACTCTTACTACAACCATTTACAAATAAATCATGCAAAAAAACCCAAACAATTCTAGAATTCTATTAACTCTCTTCTTAATTCTGGTACAACAAACAACCCCTGCCCTGATACTAGCAAATCTGACCAAGAAATTGCCAAACTATTCAATACCTTCTTCAGCTCTTCAGTTGCTGAGCTAACCAAAGCCTTCCCCAACAACACCCCCCACGCCCCTCTGCCCAAGTTTCCACATCCTCGCCTCCCTCACCCCCTATCTTTGAACTTAAACCTGTATCCACCCACCTTATTAAAAAACTTCTCTCCAAACTCAAACCTTGCACCAATGCCCCTGACAACATCCCCTCCTTAAAAATTGCCTCAGACAGTATTGCTCTCCCTATTAGCATCCTGATAAATAGATCACTTCTTGAGTCCTATGTACCCAAACTATGGCACTCTGCTTTTATTCTTCCACTCCACAAAGGTGGCAAAAACTGTAACTTCTCCAACTTCCCCCCATAGCCATCCTCTCACCCATCTCAAAAATTCTTGAAAAATGCATACACCTGCAGCTCATGCCATTCCTAACCGAACACCGGCTGCTCTCTCCTACCCAACATGGCTTCTGCCCTGGACATAATACCAACACAGCCCTTCTCTCCTTTTTACACTCTGTCAATTCAGCTCGAGATTCTGGTAACTTAGTTTCATCTGTTCTCTTAGATTTATCTAAAGCTTTCAATACCATCTCCCACTCCCATCTACTAAACCATGTATATAACCTCAACATCTCCCCAAAAACCCTATCCTGGTTTTCCAGCTACCTTTCAGACAGGTCCCAAGCCATGAAATGGGGCCAAGCCTCCTCCAGCTTCCTTCCCACCCCCACAGGAATTCCCCAAGGCTCCATACTTGGCCCTCTGCTATTTAACATCTTTGTTAATGATTTCCACAAAGCTATTCCCAATACCAAAATTGTCCAATATGCAGACGACTCAACTTTGATCTGCTGTGCCTCCAAATTTACAGTACTCCAGTCTCTAACTCAAACCGCCTTCGCAACCACTGAAAAATGGATGCACCAAAACCACCTCTCACTTATGCTAACAAAACTAATAATCTTCTTTTCACTCACTCTGAATCCACCACCACTGAAAAAATTCATTTCAAATTTCAAGCCTTAACAACTCCATCATTGACATTGTTCCCTCCACTAAACTCCTAGGGGTCACCAATGATGAACACTTAAAATTCAATACCCATACCCAACTTAACATCAAGAAAACCCACATAAAACTTGGCCTACTGTACAGAAACAATCAATTCCTCTCCCCCTCTACTCAACATACCTTGGCCACTACATATCTCCTCCCATCTCTTCTATATGGTGCTCCTCTGCTTATGAATCTATCATCTACCCTAACCTCCAAACTGGAAGTATGCTACAATAAAATCTCCAAATTTGCCACCAAGGCAAACCTCCCTCTCTCATCACTGCACCTCCCTAAAAACTTTAAATTGGCTTGAACTCCCCATTCATCTAGACTACCTCCAAATTGATCAGCCCACAAATTAATATTTCAACCCACCTGCTGCCCTGCACTCTCCAATATTCTTCAACCTTATACCCCCCAGACCCCTTAGATCTTCTAACCAAAACCTTATTTCCATCCACAAACCTAAGCGCCCAGCTGGTCAGCTCTTACTCTCCTTTTCCCTTGCTAAAAAATGGAATGCCTTGCCCTCTACACTGAGGACCTGTGGCAACCTACACTCCTTCAAAACACAACTCCACTCCTACCTGCATAGTCTCAGAAAATGTAACTGCACACTTCACTCTATACCTCCCAAGCTCCCCTCTTCCTTCTCTCCTGGCTAACCTTCATACCTTTCAAATTTCTCCCATAGTCATACATTGTTAATGTAACTAATATCTACATCCAACCCTATGCTTATTGCCTATCATCCTCCAGGACATTTTTCTTTAACCTCCTAGTTGCTTAAGTGAAGGACTACCTACTTGGCTGCATTTTATCAGCTATTTGGAAATTCAACCCTTTTGTATGTAAATCAAATTTATCTTTGTACATTATTTGTATTTCCTACTTGCATTATCATTATGTGTTGTAACATTGTATTGTGGAGCTTTTCTCCCCGGGCCTCCACTGAAAACAGGTTCTTGAGCCCAGTGGACCTCCCTGGTCACCAAACTGGAATAAATAAATAAATATGTCATTTGGTCTTGATAAATGTGCAAAAGCAACCTTTAAAGCAGGAAGGCTGCAGAACCAAGAAAACATCTGTTTGGGACAAGAATGTGATATAAAAGAGCTTGAGCAAGAGGGAGTGTCTGAGAAGTGATGAAGGATCAACAATAAAACATGAACAAATGCAAATAAAACTTAGTAAGGAATATTTTAGAAGACTTACACTAATTTTCAAAACAGCATTGACACCTAGGAACAAAATTCAAACTATAACCAATTTGCTCTTCCTGTCCTAACTTACAGTTTTGGAGTGATTGACTGGCCCCAAAAGGTGTTGGCTAGATTAGATAGGAAAACATAAAGGATCCTTCATGCTCATCAAATGATTTATAAAATCACTGCAAACCAACATTATATATTCTCTGTGCCGAAGGAGGTATGGGCCTCCTTGAAATTGATTACAGCTATAGATCTGCAATTGTGGGACTGCACACATATCTGTGGACCTCACATGACCCAAACATAGTGAAAGTTTTTAAATAAGAGGAGAATAAATCTAAGATGACTTCCCTGCTTAGTCTAGCAGAAGCATATCGGTGTTAAGCAGGAATAGAAAACAAACCAGAAGTAGATAAAATTCAGGTAGCAACTGAATGTGCCAAAAAACAAAAGAAGGAATATACAGTGAAGGATCAGATGAAAAGGCAAGAAATGGGGAAAATGCATAAATATAGTTTTATTTATTTATTTATTTTATTTTATTTTACATTTGTTGACTGGGCTAGTCTAGCTGGATATATGTCCATTTTCAGTAGAGGCCCGGGGAGAAAAGCTCCATGCAGATATACAAAAGTATAAAAAGTATAAAAAAAAATATTGTTACATAGTAAATATAGGATTAGTAAACCAAATAAAACAGGTAGTTATTACATTTCAGAGATCAAAGCACTTAAGAAAAGTAACAGTGAACATAACATTGCTTAAGAAAGCTAAAACAGATATAATACAGTAAGTGTTATGTACAATAGTTCACATCAGGTTGAAGGATTTAAGCAATAAGTTGATTAGAGTTAAAATAGTGTCAGTCTTAATTACAAGACTAAGTATTTAAATGTTTGGAAGTTTGGTTAGAAGAGGAAGAAACAGGGGTGAAGATGGTTGTTAGTCAGGGTTACTACAAGGGCATAGCCAGTGCATTTGGAGGTGTTTTTTAAATTTTTGTTTTAAAGAGTGGCAAGGATGTAATTAGTGTTAGTTCATTGGGTAACAGGTTCCAGTTCTAGTTGCAAATATAGAAAACTTCTGGAAGAACCTCATGCTGATCAGGATCAAATGCAGGAATGGTTAAAGAGGGGCAAATTCAAACCAAAAGATGAAAGGTTAATATTGGTGGCCCAATATAGTGGGCTACATACATGATGGTTTACAAAGTCTATTGAACATGTGGGAGAAACAGATAAATGTAGGTTTTGTAAAACAGAACTGGAAGCAGTTGTACAACTTATTGCTGGTTGTGACATACTAATGGCAGAAGGGCTGCATACTGAAAGACATAATAATGTGGCAAGGCTGTTGCATGGGGGATCGTGCAAACATTATACTACTGAAGTGGCTGTAAAACACTGGAAACATGAGTCACAAATCATCATAGAACATGATGAAGTCTACATTACAAGGGATTACCTATTACCAACAGTTCAAAAGACAGATTTGAGAAAAACAGGTATAGCGGTCTATGGAAAGAAGATAAAGGTAGCATTGATCATTGAAATATCTACACTCAGTGACTACAGTGTCTTGTGTACAGAGAAACATAAAGACATAAAATATCAGGATTTGTAGGCAGAAATGAGAGCATCATGCTGTCCTGCTGACGGCTTCATTTATCTATGACCTACATGTGTTTTTGACCTCTACAAGCTGCTTTTGGGATGAGTGGGGCTCTTTTCTACACTGACTAATGCTGCATTTATTTTGTATGGGTACAAGGGGCTTGAATGAATACTGCTGGCTTGTCATGACCAGAAACCTGGTGTAATGAAGTCCTGTTAAAAGGATGCCAACCAAAGTGCATTGCTGAATGCCAGATAGCCTCTTAAGGTGGAATAACAATCCCCCTTCAAGTGTTCCACTTAAAATCAGGTTTAGAAGCCATTTTTCTTTCCATTTGTAACTATAAGGGATCCGCACAGATTCTACATGGTTTTGGGGACCTTTTTGCCCTATATACTGTACTGTTTGACTGCTTGCTTTGTACTGTGTCATTTGCCCTAATTACCGGCTTAGCAGCTGTAAGCTGCTTTTTGGGATGAGTGGGTATCTCTTTATGTTGATGCCAGCTGCATTATTTTAGTCTGAGTATACAGGGCTCAACTGTTGCACTTTGCTGGCCTAGTCTGCTCTCCAGATGTCCTATTAAAAGGATGCCAATGAACATATATTGTTGAAGGCCTTTATTTCTCTTTCAAGGTGGATCAATGGTCCTACTAGAACCTTTAGCTTAATTACTGGCTTAGCAGCTCTTTTTCTTTTCCGTTTGTCTCTATAAGGGCACCACATGGCTTTTATATTGTTCTGAAAACTGTTTTGAAAACTGTTCAGCACAAGTTATTGCACAGCATGAACATATCATAGTTTACTATGTTAGTCTGTTGAGCACTATATATTGCACTGTTTAGAGATTTTATAGTATTACTTTATTGTTTACCCCTTGCTTTCTGCTGCTTATATTTGGTGCTACTGCTGTATAACCCTGTCCTCTCAAATGGACTAGGGTCACTGATAGCATGCTGAACTGATGAATGAATGTTTTGTTCTATTTAATGGAGCCTATATTGCCTAACTTGTATTGTTCATAGCATAATGTCTGCTGCTTTCCATTGCTAATCCCCTAAACCTAATCTTCCTCTACATACTTGCTCTGGCCTCATCTAACCATAGCCTCTCTCTACTACTGTGCTTTGTTACACCCTCCTTTCTTCTCGAAACATCCCTTACCTTCTACCTTCCCCTCTACGTCTGCAATATTAACTAACTCAGTGTTGTCTCCCTCTCCTCTACAGTAATCCATCCTGGGTGGTCCCTCCATGCTTTAAACACAAAAGGAATACCTCTGGCCATCACCTGAAGACACCATGAATTGGCCAGCTTGTCTGGTACATAGAAAAATACTACTGGGAAGACTCCTCCAACAAGACTGTGTAAATTTATGTTGCTTAACACTAATTAAATGTAGACTTGATGTACTATCTATAGAGTTAATCTGCCCTCCCGTGTGTGCGTTCTAGCAGCCTACCACAGACTGTTTGCCCTCTCCCCCTCCTGTTATCACTACCCTAGAATATATTTAAACCTAAGACTGGTCCAACTATCCCTGCTGTTTGCTATCTCCTTCTACCATTAGGTGGCAGCATCTACCAATATAAATCCTAGATATTCTTTATAATCCCAACAAGGTTTATTTTTTCACAAACAGTTGGTTATGAGTTAAAATCCTTAGACTATAAATATCTTCTCCCCCCTGCTAAACCACCCTCTGTAAAGGAAGCCTTCTTTTTCTGGCTGGAAATATTTAGCTCATACCTTCCAACTACAGACTTTAAACTGCTCTTTGCTGATACTTTTTCTGCCATACTCATAGTGTTCTTTCCCGCTCTGTTCGCCCTATGAGCTCACATCACTCCTCTACCCTGCCCCCATTTCCCAACCGCCCCAGTACTCCTAGCTTTATTCCTATCTTACCCCACCCTCTCAGCCTAATTACCCAATGCCAGCTCCCCCATTATTCCTCCCACCTATAGCCATCCTTCTTAAACTCTGTAATCTGTACTCCACTCAATAATTATAGTCCTCTCCTCTTTCCTTAAATCTCTAGCATACCTCCATCACTTTTTAAACCCTCTCTTCTTCATAGCCTTCTCTATTTTCCAACCCACTCATACCACTCTCTATTTGCTCCAACATGCTCTCCTCAAGTTATCACACCCTCCAGTCCCCAGCCTCCTCTTTCTGTTCCTACTTCCCTTATACTGTGCTACCTCATATTCCACCTATGCTTGTCCAATACCACCTACACAGACAACTACCATATAAACCCACCTTCCCCCTCACTCTTACTCCCATTTCCACTCTATCTCCTCTTCTCTCATTCAGCCCAACCCTCTGCACCTAATCTACCCTAAACTTTTCTCCTCTAAAGTCAATATACTGTCACCTGCTCCAATCTACAATCTACCAAAATTCATGCCTGGCAGACCAATATGGCTAAAGGATATCTCCTTCAACAACCTAGTCTAAGCTGGTGATATCCATCCTAACCCTGGTCCTACATCCTTTATTAACAACACTCATCCCTTACCCTCTTCCTCCTATCTCAACACCCTAAAGATTTTTACAATTAATGCACAAAGTCTAAACAACAAAGTACACCAATTTCAAGCTTGGTTAAGCCATAACAAACCAGATATCTTAGCCATCTCTGAAACCTGGCTCAAGCCCTTTATTTCCAACTCTGAGATTCTGCCTCCAGGATTTCATTGTCTCAGAAATGACTGACTAAATAAAAAATGTGGAGGCACTGCCCTAGTCTACTCCAACCTTCTTACCTTAATTCCCCTCCAAATTCCAATTCTTCAATTCCAGAACACTGAACTAACTGCTGGAATTCTAAAACTAAATAAACATAAAAATATCTGCATCATTGCCCTATATATCTCACCTGGTAACAATATCTATACACTCGAAAATATTCTCCTATGGGCCTCTACTGAAATTGACTATGAAACTTATATCCTTGGTGATGTGAATATTGACTGGAATAAAATCAATTTCCCCTCTCCCTCCCTATCAATTAACCTGTATAATTTAATTCAAATAATCCTCTCCATCAATCGACCTAACAAAATAATCCCTCCTGGATCCACTATAGATTGGATCCTAGTCTCAGATCCAAATAAAATAACCAATTCTGGCACAATTCTTGATACCTTTAGCAACCACCTCCCAGCCTTCATGCATCACTCAACTAGTTCCTCCCCACACCAGCATTAGTACATTCAAACTCGTAACCTCAGTAGCTTCAACCCAACTACTTTCTCAAATACTTTCAAACAAATGAACTGGCAAATTCTAAACATCCTTCCTCTTGACAAGGCTATAGAATACTTCAGCTCTGTCTTCCTTAATACTTTAAACTCACTAGCTTCACTAAGAAACAAAAGGATAAAAACTAAAACTGCTCCTTGGCTATCCAAAGAGACAAAACAGATTATGCACCACAGAGACAAACTATGAAAGCTTTACCAAAACAATAAACTGGACAATACCTTGCTCCAGTATAAACAGCACCAAAACCGTGCAAAACGACTAATCACCAAAGACATAAAAATCCTACTATATCAAACTTCAGTCCATTAACAATAAAACCCCCCAAAATTTCTGGAACTCAGTAAACTCACTCCTCAATCCAGGCTCCAAGAATAATTCCTGTCCTGACCCAAGTAAATCTGATCTCGAACTAGGTTCTGAATTTAACTCATTTTTTATAGACACTATTACTACCCTCACCAAGACATTTCCCAATAATAACCCAGCTGCTCTACACTCACCCCTTTCTAACTCACCTCATCTGTCTGAACTCAAACCCATCTCCAATAACTTTATAAAAAAACTTTTGTCCAAACTTAAATCTTGCTCTAACGCTCCCTACAATATCCCTCTTCCTTCCTAAAATGTGCTGCCAATGACATTGCGCTCCTAATCAGCATCATTATCAACCGATCCATGAAAGAATCATACATCTCCAAACTCTGGTGCTCAGCTTATATTCTTCCTCTTCATAAAGGAGGCAAAAATACCATCATCTCAAACTTTTGCCCCATTGCTTTGCTCTCACCAATCTCCAAAATTCTAGAAAAATGCATCCACCTCCAACTTATGCCTTTCCTGGCCTAAAACAATCTTCTCACTCCTACCCAGCATGGCTTCTGTCCAGGCCATAGCACAATAACTGCTCTACTCTCTTTCCTAGAAACTGTCAATCAAGCCCGAGATTTAGGCCACTTAGTTTCTACTGTTTTACTTCATCTGTCTAAAGCCTTTGATACTGTTTGCCACAAGCACCTTCTCTGTCATCTCTCAAACCTTAATCTCTCACATAATGCTTTATCCTGGTTCTCCAGCTATCTATCAGACAGATCACAGGCAGTCAAATGGAAGAACTCCATCTCTTCCTTCCTACCTACCCCAACTGATGTACCACAGGGATCCATCCTTGCGCCAATGCTTTTTAACATCTTCATCAATAACTTTCACACTGCTATTCCTGATGCTATAATCATTCAATACACAGACAATTCAACCTTAGTCTGCTCTGCCTCAAACCTCTCTGAATTGCTGACTAAAACCCAAACTGCCTTCTCAACAACTGAAAACTGGATGTGCCAAAACCACCTCTCTCTCAATGCAAATAAATCAAAGATTTTACTATTCCCTCCCACAAAGACCCTCTCCTATGATAAAAACAACTTCAAAGTCTATAATCAAACCAACTCACCTATAGAAGTAGTCCCCTCTGCCAAACTACTTGGCATTACTGTAGGTGAACACCTCAAGTTTGATATTTATATTCAACAAAATATTAAGAAAACCCACTAAAAGCTAGGTATGCTGTATAGGTATAATTGCTTTCTCTCCAACTCTACCAGGCAAACTCTGGCCTCAACTTATCTTCTTCCTTCCTTGTTATACAGAGCCTCTCTCCTAACCAACCGGTCCTCCTCTATCACCTCTAAACTAGAAAACTGCTACAATAAAATCTCTAAATTTCCCTCTAAATCTAAAAATACCACCCATCACTGCTTAACCCTACAATCCCTGAATTGGCTTGAACTCCCAAACTACCCAGACTATCTCCAACTCACTACTGCACATAGACTCATATTTCACCCAACAAAATGTCCTGCTCTAACTAACATCCTTCCCCCTTTTACACCCAACAGAGCTCTCAGATCTGAAAATCAGAACTTAATTACTATCCATAAACCTAAACGTCCTGCTGGCCAACGTCTCCTATCTTTCTCACTAAGCAAAAAATGGAATTCCCTTCCATCCACACTAAGAACCATACCAAACTCAGAAAACTTCAAAACCCAACTATTCAAACACATGTCCACTAAATGGAAATGTACCTGCCTTCATCCAACCTAATCCAAGGGGGTTCTTGCTCTGGTTCCCAAGCTCTACAACTGTCATAGTTATCTTCCTATGAGCCTATCTAAGCTCTCAACAATTTCTAGAGCTTCTCTCTAAGCTCTCACCTCCTACAGCTACCCACACAGCCCAACCTTCTAAATATTGTAAATAGCATTCTACTGTTGATGTGTGTACGTAAAGCGTATTTACATTTTCTTAAAAGGTTTGTATGTAAACTGTTTCCACATCTAACCCATATCTGTTTTCCTCAAATGAAACTGTGTGATCCCTACCTTCAAGCTTAATTAATTTGTTAACTATGCATGATAATGAATGCATTTATGAGTAATTATTCTACATAAGATCTTTAATATTAACTATCATTTGTATCTAAATTGTATAATGCATCTTGGAGCTTTTCTCAGGCCTCCACTGAAAATGGGTCAATTCAACCCAGTGGACTTCCCCGGTAATCAAATTGCAAATAAATAAATAAATAAATAAAATAAATGTGGAGGAAAGATACCCAGACAGTTTCAACAGTAATAGGAGCAACAGGTCTTATAAAAAAGAATCTACAGTCATATTTAGATATATTACTAATACATGCAACTCTGTATGAATTGCAGAAGCACTTCTGGCTGACATCAAAGATTCAAACAATACTAATTTCATGAACTTTAATTGTACTTTGACTTAGGAATGGAGTCTATTCCTGTCATGGTATTAGAAACCCAAAAAAAACTGGAGATCAACTCGTATATTGTCAGATGGTTTGCAAACCGGCTCACAGATAGAATGCACACAGTCAAAATAAGTGACTCTACTTACCCGTAACCAGTGGTGTTTCACAGGGATAGGTGCTAGGGCCCCTACTGTATAGAATCTACTTCTCGGATGTACAGGCTAAAACAAAAGGCCTGTGGCTGATAAAGTTTGCTGATGATTGCAAACTGGGTACAGTCATTGAGTCCCCAAACAATGTCAGCATACTACAAGAAAGTCTTACACAGTCTTCCCCTTCAGCAAGGGCAACTTCCATGCAGATTGCCCCATTAATAACAACACCCTAAGCATGCAATCAGTGATGAGAGATTTGGGCAAACAGGTTGACAGCAACCTTTCCTTTGACCATCAACAGTGAGTCATAGACTTTATACTAAGAACTGTCTATACCTACATTAAAATGAAAAATACTGCTTAATCATGCATTTGGAAAACCATTTCTAGATGGACAAGGAGGAAAGTAATGGATATGTGTGTGGTGGTGCCCAAGAGAAGAAGAAGGGTCTACCGGAGGGGAGGAGAGAGAAAAAAAAGAACTACTGATGCCTATGATCATAACGTTGAATGAGAAGGCAGAGGATCACTCATGGCTGGATAGTGGATATAAACCACCAGATACAGGAAAGATGAAAGATGATGATAGACTGAGAAACAAGGTTAAATTATCCACAGTAATTGGGAAGTAGAATAAAATCATTATATTATATCACATTAGCAAGAAAATAACAATTGTTTAACAATGGGCTAAATAATCAGTAACAGAAATTTATAAACAATGTTGCCCTCACTTATCTAGTTCAATTCTTAACACAAACACTGTTAATCTGGTGTGAGCCTTAAGATTTTACAATTATTTTCATTCATTTAATAATTCATTTATTCTCTGATAGCTACTTTATAAAGTTTAGTACCATGGTGGAGCCAAAGCCTATACCTTTCCTCATTAGGTACAAGGCAGAGTAGCTAATCCTGAGGAAGCTAGTATATCACCAGGACACACAGTATCACCTAGTCACATGTGACATGCAGATCAACTGCTAAGTTAGAAGGCTGGCAATTCACGCATGCAATGTGTTTGGAATGTAGACGGAATTCAAAGAACCAGGCAAAAGCCTATAACAACCAAGGGCAGACATGCAGACTCCTTACAGGAGACTCAGCCAGAAACTTAAGTGGAGAATCAATGTGAGGTAGCAATTATAATATCTGCACCACTGTGTTCTTTCTTCTTCTTCAATCATACAGAATAATTACACATAACATCTTCATTGCACCATTGTTCCCCCTGTCAGTATCACTAACTGTAGGAACCACCTTATGTGTATTTGTAGCTTTAATTTCTTATTATATGCACTGTGCACCTTCTTTTGCCAGCTTTCTATCTGCATAAAGATTCAGTATAGTCATTCTTATGGCATTTCCTTTGACATTGTCTTTAAACCAACAGTTACCGAGTTCATGTTAGACTTGCAACAGAAAACATGCTTGTCTTTTATTACATTTAATACACATCCTAACAACTATACATTCAATATGTTTTTGTTGAAATTCCGATGCATTCCTGGAAGCTGATTCCATTGAAATTACAGTGTTTGTGGCATGACTTAATGTTAAATCATTGTGTCTTTTCTGAATGCTTTAGAAAATGGAAGTCACACAAAACTATGTCCCTAAATACATTAGAAAGTCCACCACTGGGTTGATTATGTTGTTCTATGCCCTAATTCTGCTATGACCTAAGATATACTTTCATTTGTAAGATGATTTCTTTTATGCAATCATAATCAGTCAGCAGTCACTATACACTCTTAAGTTTAACATATTTTGTCTACAATATTCTTAACTGTTTTTAAATAGTTTTTTTCCCATTGCTAAGAAACTACATAATAGTACATGTATTTGGTGGACTAAAACATTCCATTCTTTCAACTTAAGCTGACTGATTTTGCACAGTGGCATCACACAAGCTGCATTTTGCATCTGTCTTCACTTTCGGGGCCATATACTACACTGATTAGTTTTCTTCTGATAGTATAAAGAATTCACTGTAGAATTGTTTTTGAACCAGTATTTTCACTTTATTAATTTTTATGCTGAATACACCATTTGCACATCTCATACCAGTGATCACTTTACGTAATCATTTTAATACCACATTCAGTATTCATAATTTTTTTGTACTTTTGCCTCTGTTTCTGCCTACCATCTAGCCTGTCCAGTCTGACTTGAGCTCATTTTTCAGAACTATTGAGGTGGGGGGGGGGGCATAATTTAGGCAAACATGGCAGATGCTTGTTTCTTTGCTAGTGTTCTGGCAATGACAACATTTGGCCTAGCCTGTTTTCTCATCTGGGGAGGGGGGGGGGGGTTCATGTGATTAACATCACCATGAGAGCCATGATGCCTCCCTCTACATAAGTGCACACTCCATGCTTTTGCTCAATGAAGGCTACTGGCAATTAGCAACTGAATGTACCACACACATTTATCCATATTGTGGACCCACATCCTTTCTCCAAAATTCTACTACAATCCTCAGCTGGTCCTATCCAATCCCCCTAGGATGGTTATGCCCATCCCCTCTGGGAGCTCCATCAAGAGTTCATGGTGCTAATCAAACTTTGGTCACCGAGGCCACAGTTAGAGATTTATCCATTTATGCTACCTGAGTTACATAAGTAATTTTGGCTAAAACCCACATCATACATTCTTTTTTTATAAAGTCAATAATCAGACTTATTAAGCATGCAGTATTGCTAATACTGCATTGAGGTAAATCATATTTATGCCAAAAATATCTATGGACATGCTTTATATATAATCAATAGCCATCTTTTTCTGTTAATGTAAAATAATTTTGCTTCATTTTAAGTAAAACCTTTAGTATATAATCAATAATCACTTTTTCACCTATGCAAAAAATACTTTTATTCCATTGAGATAAATTAACTGTATATCAGAGTAATTCTGTATAAAATGTCACATTATTTAGCTAGTAAATTATCTCCTTATTAGAAAAAACACATTGTATAATTGCATATAAATTATTTATACAGTTACATAGTAATTTTTTGATAAAAGAAAAATTACTTTGTTTTACTTTAATAAATTATTCACATGTATAAATTAAAGCCCACAGCTCACTACAGCGCATAGTTTCCATAAATATATTGACTTGTTAAAAGCATGTGTACTGAATCACTCCATGTCACTGGTTTCTTAATTTAATTACTGATTAGATCCTTCATTACACAGAATCACATCTTCAATGACATTAATTCATCATTCATTTCGTATGGTTCTTGTTTACTCACCTTCCATATTCATGCTACCACTATAATGACATCACCTAGTGTACCAGTTTTATTTTGTATTTTTATCTTTGCTTTTGAATTTATAACCTGTAGCATTGTAAAGTTGATGACAAGGTGGGCCAGAGTCACTGCCAAGTTAGTGTGCCAAAACTAACTGGCTTTACATGTTAATAACATTAATCATGTAAAGTCAGAGTCAATGTTAGAAGAGGAATTTTATGTGCACATAAGTGAGGGTTAAATATCATCAAGGATGCTGTAGTCATGAAACTCAAATAGATACAAGTCAAGTACCTGCACAAGAAGTGGTAAAGGATTACTGTCATACCTGTTAAACATAAAAACTGATGTCACCACAGACATGTGAATAGTTATATCCCTCTTGTAGTCATGTGCCATAGTCTAGGGTTATGGTGTGCTTGAGACATGCACTACCCATCATGCATTTCTTTCTAGTATGTGCTCAACAGACAGCATCCCAGCTGCACTCTTAGGACAGATGGTACAACCTATGATGTTCTTAAAGCCACTGGATCTGGTCCACATGTGACTGACAGCACATTTTCATGTGTCACTATACACAAAGCTACAGACTTTACTGTCACATTCCCTGTCCAACTATGGCATCATATATTTTATCTCTGTTATACACCATTTATCACACAGAGTCTTTTGACACACTGTTTTTCTATTTTTGTTGAATAGCTCTTGCATTTCCTGCATTTAATAAACCTAGTTGTAATATAAAAACTTGTAAGTAAAGTAATATCTATAATTATTTATGGCATGGCAGGATTTCTTTATGAATTCAGGATGTTGTATCTTTGAAATCCATTCAGGGTCCCGTCACTCATTGCCTGATTACTGCTGATCTCTTGCATGACTCGCGTGAAGCTCGTGTTTAAGACGTGTCTTCATGTGTATTTTGGTAACAGTTGTTAACCTGCAGTATGAGCATAGATAGTGATAACTTTGCTCTCTGATGTATTTATGTTACATATTAGTATTTATTGTACACTACATTACATAATGTCACTTCTACAATCCCTCACCTATATCTCCCAGTGCACAATGCATTGCCATTTGCAAGGCATGGTATTTATTACAAAGTGAAACAGAATGAGTGAGTCCAACAGACCCTCAGTGCAATAAGAATGTCAAGGTGATTGTACTTCATCTAATTAAAGACACCAACAGAAGAGGTTCGAATAGATTCACCATCACCACTTTTTTCATAATATTCCCATAAGTTATTGTACATGTATGCAATGTTAATGGTGAGTAAACTGCCAAATTCAGGAAACCCAAAGTCTCTGCAAGTAAGGTCCACTCAATAGGTGCATGAAAAATAAGAATCCAAATACAATTAACCAGCACAAAAAAGTGACATGCCAGGATAAAATGAAACATTTACTGAATGAAATCCAATAGACCAGCTTGGACTGATGAAAGCATGAGCTGAAACTAGTCTAATGCATTTCATTCAATAAATGTTTCATTTCATGTCAGTTTTTGGTGCTGGTTGATTGCACTTAAATTTGAAGTGTAAGCAAAATCTCTGCAAGTACGGCAACTGCAAGGTTTCAAGAAAAATGTGATCCAAAAACCAAATGATGAAACCAGCAGACTGTGGCAAAGAAAACAGTATTTAATATATGTTGCTTAAAAGCACATATTGAAATATAGGAGAACAGACCGATTTCGGCTTAGTAAATCACATAGCCTTCATTAGTGTAAAAATCTTGAATACATCAAACTCCTTATATAGTCAATAATAGGAAGCTCTAACAGGATAAACATGTGACTGATTAAAGGTGCTCGTTTAATCCAGGAGCAAACAAACCCCCCAACTTAATGATCCATTTTTTCTCTTTCCTATTCAGCATTTGATGCCAGCCTGCCTTGTTGGATCTAATACCCAAAATTCAATCAATAATAAAATTTAAAAAAGCATTTTTATGTGCTATACTGTGTTTGTAAAGGGCATTAGCAATTTTTTGGTGTTTGATATCACAAAGATGCTCAGAAATCCTGAATTTGGCCGGTCATGAAGTCTGAGCAATGTAAAAAGCTAAACAATTACATATGGCTAGATATATCACCCAATCTGTTTGGCAATTGACAAAGAAGGAGATGTTATAAACCTGGCTGGTATTTTTGCTGCTAAAGCACTTAGTCTTCATAACTCTGGAACAGTGTGTACAATGACCACAGGGAAAACAACCCATGACCTGATCCTCCAAAGGTGTAGTTTGGACATGTTCTTTCTTTTGATAAGACCCATGTTTATAATGATTTAAATAGGAACCCAAATTTCTGCCCAATACTCCAAGGCAAGGAAAAAAATAAATATATTGACTACAGGGATCAGATAACATAAGTTGATTCATGATGGTATCTGTAATGATACCTTCTTCCTTGGCTAATCCCTTCTTCCCAAGATTCACAAGGACCATCAAAACCCCCCTGGAAGGCCCATTGTTTCAGGGAGGGGTTATTTAACAGAACCATTGTCCCAATTTCTAACCATATACCTCAAACCACTACTCAAATGGGTACGTGCCCAGCTATGGAACACAACAGAATTTCTCCAGGTCATCTCTGAAATGCAGCTTGAGCTGGGTTGGTTACTTTGTACCCTGGATGTTACAGTGTTATGCACTAACATCCCCACTGGGCTGGGATTGATGCCTTGGAGTATTGGCTGTAAAATCCGGATTATACCAACCAGGTTTCAATACATTTCTTATTCGTCTTGCCGAGTATATTCTTACCAAGAATGTTTTTTTCTATCTTGATAAATGTTACCTCCAGATTCAAGGTACAGCTATGGGGGCTTCATTTGCCCTGATCTATGCTGATTTATTTATGGCTTATATTGAGGAGGAAATAATTTATGATAGCTCACATAATCTGTTTCTGGAGGAGATTGACATTTGGAAAAGATATTTGGATTATTGCTGGATGGTATGGAGATCGGATGTGGATTACTTACAGGACTTTGTCAGCTACCCTAATGAGAACAAATGGGGTATACACTTTATGGTAAACTATGATATAGATTGGATCACTTTTCTGGATGTTTTGGTGACCAGGGGTCATGATAATACCTTAATTTCTGAGGTTTATTGCAAGTTCCCAGACTACAACTCCCTTCTCCATGCCACCAGCTATCATCCTCCACATATCTGTAAAATAATTCCTAAGTCTCAGTTTATGAGAGTTAAACATATATGCTCGGATAATAGTAGTTATCAGCATTTCAGAGATGACCTTACAATCAGATTCAAAAACAGACAGTGCAAGGATTGATATGTCCTTCAGGCCAAGAACAGGGTGGACATCATTGACAGAGAAAGTCTTCTTCAATATAAAGACAAGGCTGTTGATGGATAACCTATTATACGTTTTGTTACAACATATGGCAGGAATACTGGAGCACTTATGAACAGTGTCCAGCACCGTTGGAACATCCTGTTGGCAGATAAACTCTCTGAATTCTTGGAAAATAGATGCCACTTCTCCTTTAGGAAGGGCAGAAATTTGGGTTCCTATTTCAATCATTATAAACATGGGTCTTATCAAAAGAAAGAACATGTCCAAACTACACTTTTGGGGGATCAGGTCGTGGGTTGTTTTCCCTGCGGTCATTGTACACACTGTTCCAGAGTTATGAAGACCAAGTGCTTTAGCAGCAAAAATACCAGCCAGGTTTATAACATCTCCTTCTTTGCCAATTGCCAAACAGATTGGGTGATATATCTAGCCATATGTAATTGTTCAGCCTTTTACATTGGTCAGACTTCACAACCGGCCAAATTCAGGATTTCTGAGCATCTTTGTGATATCAAACACCAAAAAATTGCTAATGGCCTTTACAAATGCACTATAGTACATAAAAATGCTTTTTAAAATTTTATTATTATTGATTGAATTTTGGGTATTAGATCCAACAAGACAGGCTGGCATCAAATGCTGAATAGGAAAGAGAAAAAATGGATCATTAAGTTGGGGGGTTTGTTTGCTCCTGGATTAAACGAGCACCTTTAATCAGTCACATGTTTATGCTGTTAGAGCTAGAGCTTCCTATTATTGAGTATATAAGGAGTTTGATGTATTCAAGATTTTTACACTGATGAAGGCTATGTGATACTAAGCCGAAACCGGTCTGTTCTCCTATATTGCAATATGTGCTTTTAAGCAACATATACTAAATCCTGTTGTTTGTCACAGTCTGCTGGTTTCATCATTTGGTTTTTGTACTTAAATTTGCCAGATTGCCATATATAACAAAGGATTTAGACCTTCTCTTCATTGCAAGATGTACCGTGATATTATCTTGAGAGTCATTCTTGTAAATACAGTTAATAGCTCAGAACTTTGCCAAGGCATAAACTCAGAGGACTAAGCATCAAGCTTTATATAGTATGTTTCCAAAGACATACTACTCAAGGAAGTAAAATAATATACCAGAGAAGACACAAATGTTGGCTGAATACAATTTACCAAGTGGAAGGAATTTGAAGTTTTTTTTTTCATCCAGAAAATCCTGAAGCTAAAAAGAAAATATCACTAAGGTAGATTATGTTCCCAAGATATATATTCCATTCACTATAGATTATCAAGAGGAAAACCTGATTTTGAGCAACAAAATCAAAACTAATAAACCACTGCAAGTTTGCTTTGGTATGAACATGCTAAACCTTATAAACTACTAACTGGGAATTTACCTTCACTACTTCCCTTTAAGGGTTGCTATACCCTAGAATTAACTACCTTAGAGTTTACAAGCAACTTCTTCTGTGGTCACCTTCAGGTCATGCTGGATAAGTCTACATGAGACACGAGCCACAGCTTTACGGGTCAAGGATTTGACTTCTATAAAGATCTGCTGGTGAGCTTCAAGGATGCACATCAACTACTTTGCAACAATGTAACATCAGTCACTCAGTCACTCATTCAATCACTTAATCAACGTACTGACTATAATTACTTATGATCTGTGATTTAGTCATAATATTAATAATACAAAATGATTCAACTGTCCAACCCAGTGCTTGGGATTTGGTACAAATCAATATAATGCATATTGGTATGTGATACTGTGACTCCTGCACAGTATGATATTTGAATGTGCATTGCTTTGTTATAATGGAAATCTGAATAATGAAAAGCTGTGCCCAAAGAGCAGCATTGCTAATCGAATATGCAGGACTGCAAACTACTCTGCATATTGAGCAGCTCTTGCTCGAGCTCAGAGCATATGCTCATGGCCACTTACAGGTGCATCAGGGCTCATGCAGACAATGTAAATACAGAATTATAAAGAAGCCTAAGCTCAGTAAGTTGGTATGCACGAACAGCACAACAATATATAGGGCAACTTGGAATACATAAAAGGTAGGGGAAGCCCAACAAAAACTGGGGGCATGGAAAGTGAATACATTAGGACATTGCATTCAGTGCAGGTAGTGGACACATGTAGGAACTTCACTAGCATTGTCATGTACATTGGGAATAAAACACAGGCAGTAAATGTTGCAAATTAATTAAATGTGATGTTTGAACAGACATGCAGGTGACATAAGTGTACTAATTCCCTTGCCTTACATGTATTGAAGTAACAATGTAGAGGTAACGGGAAACCAAATACATAAAACTATGGACCAGTTGAGAAAAAATAAGAACTACCTCTGAACATATACCCATACAAGTACTGATAGTGGAAACAATAATAGCAGTTCTGGCAGCAACATGCATGTTGTGAAGGGTACGAATGGAGATAGTTAATGCATCCAAAATAAGTATGTAGTGCAATCCACAAGGACCTGCCATAGAAACAGAACTGCAGTGCAAGACCATAGACATATTACTATAGGAGATGGAAGTACACAGGAAATGTGGGACATGTCCTGAGAAATAAACTACGATGGAAATCTTGGATGACAAAAGTCATGTGGAGGCAGTCTGGTAATATCAGGGTTGTATTTCTATGATGTTGGTGTATGCTTATGGAGATGATTAAGTATGTGTGACTGGAATACCAATAATGATACTTAGCCCTTAGGAGAAGTAATCACATCACATATGTGCCTGATATCAGTATTGTGTAATGACAACTGCTGCATCTACTGATTCTCTTTATTATATTTGATGGAGCATAAAGCACTTGTGGCGATGTAATCATCATATTACATGTGTACTTGCTGCTGCTGCCACACATGTACAAGTTAATTCAGTCTGACAATGTATACGTCTGAAAGTAGTATAATATCATGCCATAAATTAAAATGTACCCCCAAATGAGCATTGTGCACCACAGCCATAATATATTATTATTTGTTTTTAGTTTTTGAACTTAGAATGGAAAATAACAGTAGTCTATGCACCCATGCTAAGTGACACACAAAAACAGGAGTGCATGCATATGGACATTTGATTCTAAGCCATTTCATGTCCAGATGTTTAAGTCATATTTTTTGTGTGTTCGTTATAAAACTTGTGTTGTTCTAACAAATCACTGAGGACTGAAGTCACTACATAATAATATACATTTATGTGCCAGTCTCCATTTCTTTCAGAAAATGCATGCTAATGCTAAAACTTTTATTCTAGCAACTTCTTAATATCTCCCCATTATTTTTTGAATTTTTCCAGATTTTTTTTTTCACTTAGAGGCAGAAAGGTATGAAAAGAAGGTGGGATACTGATAGATTAATAAAGGAATAAGCATGATACTGGTGGTAGACTAGCATATCTATCCAATACTTCACAAGGGAAAAATGTTAGGAGAAAGAAAACCTTAACTGATGTTTGACATACTGTAGGATTCAAACACCTGTCAATCTGCATCAGCATTCTCTAAACCTGAGCATTATCTGTGCACACCACAGAGCAGGTCATATTTCATGCACATACATACATACATATAAATATTTCAAGCATGGGCATTAATGCCCTACTAGCCTGCCAAAATATCAAAACACTTGTTCCCATAATATGTGTCCAGGCTGTTCTTAAAAATATCTAAGCTAGTACTTGCTTTAATGTAATTTGGTAGTCTGTTCCATGCATCAGCTACTCTCTCAGAAAAACAATTAGTACACTTCTCATTTCTATAGAATCTTCTATATAGGTTGTCTGATGATTTTATAGTACTTTTTGATAACCCCAAACATTTGCAGAAATAGTTGTCCCTAAGTGCCCTATATGCCTGAATAAGATCTCCTCTTAGACATCTATAAGAAACACTGTACAAGTTCAGATATTTTAGTCTTTCATAATAACTTAAATTTTCATATCTATGGATGCCCTTGGTATATTTCAGCTGTACCCTTTCCAGTTTACTCAAGCTCAAATATGTTTTCTTATAAGGTTTCCGTATTGTTATTCCATACTCAAGTTTAAGTCTAATATAACTAACAAACAATGATTTCATCATTTCTGATTTCCTAGACTTTATAAATCTTTTTACGCAACCTACAGTTCTATAACTATCATTAACCAATTGATTGATATGAATAGATAAACTTGAAGCTGGATCTATCCATATACCCTAGTCCTTAAATGAATTTACAGTTTCAATCACTGAGTGTTGTATTAAATATTCACCTTTCAATTTATGTCTCTCAAATCTCATATGGTCAGTTTTGATATATTTATCAGCATATAATTCTCCTGTGCCTAAATTGTCAATTTTTTCAAGTTATTTTGCAGACATGCCTTATCTGCAACACAAGTAATCAGTTTACCCAATTTCAAGTCCTCTGCATACAGACTGTAGAACACCTCAGATGAAAAAGTTCTGAAAGTTACAATCTAAAAAAGTATGGGCCTAAGGTACAGCCCTGTGGGACACCCTGACTGCAACCAAGAATTTCACCTGTCCAATTTCTGTATGACACTTGCCATGTCCTATTTGTAAACCATGCAACTATCCATCTTATCAAGAGTACATCAATACCTAGTTATACTAATTTATTGATCAGTGTTTTGTGTATGACCCTGTCAAATGCTGAAGTTAAATCTATATAAATCACATCACAGCATGATTTTTCATTCATATCTGTTATTATATTGTTATAGAATCTCATGTTACAGGTGGTAATAGATCTGTTTTCAACATATACATGCTGGTATGTGGTTTCAAGTCCCAACCTATCCAATTCTGACAATAGCTTATCCAATATTGCCTTCTACATTATTTTTCAACAACATGAAAGTAGACTTAAGAGTCTCTATGATTCTGGGTTTGTCCTACTCCCTTTTCCCTTAAAGATAGGTTTAATAATTGCATGTCTCCAATCTTGAGGAATCTCTCCATATTTATATGACCCAGTAAAAATAGATATAATGGTACTGTAAGTTATTGCTGAAGTGTTCTCAGGTCATTATTACTAATCCTGTCTCCTCCCTGTGGTTTGTTTGGATCCAGTGTGTGCAGTTCTTTTTCAATGTAATCTAATTTGATTCCAGTATCTGAGGTTACTTGGATGTCACTAGGGCAACTTGCCACCCACTTTGTGAAACCAGTCTGTTTTGCATAAGACTTTGTAAATATATCTATAATCAATTGTGTTTGAGAATAAGTTTCAGAATCTACAGTTTATCAGTTTGTATGTTTTTACTTCTTCCACATCGTATGTATCTATAAAAAGGTTTCCTATTATGCTCAATATCTTTATATAAATTTTCTTCAATTTTTTCTTGATCTTGTCTCACATTATGCTTAGTTTGTTTGTCCTGCTTGTTTACTTCAGTTTTCAAAGTTGTAGTTCGGACCCGTTCCCATTTCTTACATTTTTTGTCTCTCATCTAAGTATTGTTCTTATGGAAATATATCGCCTTGATGTTTTACACCTAAATCCTGATGTTAAACATTTGTTTTTGATCTTTTGCACTCAAACAATTTCTCTTTCAAATTTTTCCACATTCCATCTGCAATGTTTCCACTGAATACATCACTCCAGTTAGTTTTACATAGTGACTGTTGTGTTTCCATACAATCTGCAATTAATCTTCTTTGCATTGGTTTAGATTTCAGTTCAGCATAATTATCAAGCAAAAATTAACCTTTAGAACCTAATGGTCACTGCACATCAACAGTGGTAAAACTTGTCTTGAAGTAACACAAGCAATGTCTAGTATGTTCCGTTCCCTGGTTTTCTTTACAGTCTGAAGCAATTGTTCCTAAACATACTTTGTGAATAATTTCTTTACTAATGTTTTTGAATCAATATTATTCCAATCTGTTTCTGATAAATTTAAGTCCCCACCTATTAATATTTTTCCCACCTGTATTGAAACTCACACATTTGAAGGGATAATGAGAAAAGCAGGAAGCAAGGGACTATGTGTACATCAGACCATACGCTAATGGGAAATGAAACATCCCATATGGTGTACATTAAACCCTTTAACAAAAAAACAAAAAACAAGCAGGCGACAGCCATGACCTAAGAACTGCAACAAATAATGTATTAAACAAATTTATTCAACGCTTTTCATTTGCTCAGGAAGCAAACTTCTTCAGATACAATATAAAAATTTAAAATCACTCTTTTTAAAAAGACACTCATAGATCATATGTCTACTACAACCAATCAAAGGACTTCCTATTACTTCCATACCTCCCTCTCTTAAAATAGCATACTACATTTAATCTTTGCCCACTATTTTCATATTTTCATATACAACATGACCTAACTGCTGCAAATATATGAACGCAGCCTCCAAATTGATGATAGACTTTTTATACAAAAAAAAAAAATATATATATATATATATATATATATATATATATATATATATATGTATATACATAATTATGACATACAAACAGGTATACAAAAAACATTTGATGACCTCTACATATAGGCTTAGTGAGTACATCAATTGATCTCTTTAATACCATGAAAGTAAGAATGAATTGATCCAACCACAATTTTTATTTTACCTCACATCTATATTACTACTTGTTTTCATCATTTTAAGCTCTTCAATTTTAGAATGCAGCTAATTGAACAGGAGTAATTTATACCTGGGCAATTATAAGCATTAAGAAATATTTGCCAGAATAGTACAAGCTCTTCCAATTATAAGGGTACAGGACCACCCCTAATGTCCAAGGGTATTTGATTACTAACCTTATATTTAAATTTGTGATCCTTATATACTGAGATGTGTTTTGCTAAGGCATTGTCTGTTTTATTTTTGCTGATGGCATATTGATGCTCATAAATATGGTCACGGAGCCTATGCTCCGTTTTATCTATATAAAATTCCAAACATCACTGGCACCTAGCTAGATAAACTACATTCCTCAGATTACAATTGAATTTCTGTTTAAGTTTATATTGTGTACCATTTATGTTGAATGAGTTACCCACATCAATAAACCTAGAAAAATTGCAAGATTCGCATTTGAACATACCCGGAATTTTTGGGCTATATCTATGTTGTTGTTCCAAGAAATTTTTCACATTATTACCCCTTCTGAATATAACCCTAGGGGAATCACCCAATTTTCTAAATAACATAGGATTATTCCTGAACAGAGTCCAATTCTTCTGTAGAATCTTAACCACCATATGGCTATCCAAACTAAATGTGGTAATGAAACTAAGATGTAAAGCAACCTCTGTATCTACTATGTTCATATGAGGGCTAACTTCAGTCTCTTGACTGAGTATAGAAGATGACACTAAACCATTGTTCCTTACATTTAGAATAAGCTTATAGAACTTGTTAGTCCTTTTGAATTTTACCTCATCTATCAACTCATCCAACAGGAATTCCAGGTATTCTCAGCTTAAAAACATACATTTCAAGGTGAAACATTCCTCTGTGAAGTCATCATCATCACTGATGATTCTTGCCGCCCTCACCAACTGGCCCTTGACTACTGACCACTTCTGATGGTGAGGGTGGCAACTTGAAAAATGCAAAAACGCATTAGAGTATGTACTTTTCCTATGAATTTTTGCCATGAAACAATGATGTACCCTGTACTTTTTCAAGTTGATGTCTAGATAACAGATATCTTCCGTACTAAATGTGGATGCATTGTAAAAACTGGGTAGACTCATTGAAGTGGTCCACTACGTAGTTACTTGTATTGATATCACCCTTTAGTAGAATGAAATATCATCCAGGTAATGTGTGTAGAACACTACAGACTCTTTTACTTCTCCATGTTTAAATACCAACTCTGTCTCCCAGTATGCCATGACTAAATTTGCTATACTAGCTCCACATGGGGAGCCCATGGCTGCATCCACTTTCTGTAGATAGAAGTAATTGTCAAACATGAAATAGTTGTTTGACAAAATGACATCTAGTAACTCCATCACCAAAAAAATGTCTGACTCTGATGCTTTATTTTTCTTTAACATATAACCTATCCACTCAATACCTATAGTGTGGGGGATACATGTGTAGAGATCGTTAACATCTACTGTTAAAAAGTTGTACCTCTCATTATACTATAAATTATTAATCTTCCTGAGGAATGACCATGAATCTTTACACATTTGTTCTTCAGGTATCAAATATTTCTTTAAAATCGAATCAACAAATTTAGCACAAGGATATATAGCTGAATTACGCCCATCAACCAAAGGTCTCATGGGGGGATTTTCCAGGTTTTTATGGATTTTTGGGATTCCAGACAAAATTGGTATCTTCGGATACGGTAAGGTAATATAGTTGTAAATGTCTGAATCAATCTTACCTTCTACAAATAAATCATTTATTATACTTTTAATTTGTTGGTAGGCTTCATTCACTTCACTATGTGAACTTGATTAATATGCTTAACTATCTAGAACTTTTTTCATCCTATCTACATAATCCAAATTATCCATAACTACCAAACCACCACTTTTATCTGGTTTGCAAACCCGGACATCCTGGGATTTAAGACAATTAAAGCATTCCCATTCATATTTACTGGTGTTATACTGGTTTTTCCTATTATGTCACTCATTGAGCAAGTTTCTAATATCCAATTCACAGATATGTTCAAACACCTGTAATAAAGGATGAATGGAAGGGTTATACACACTTGGTATGTGAAACCCATTAGTCACTGTATCCTGAGTTGTTTCACCCATCATCAAATTAAAATTAAGTTTCCGGGTAAGTAACCTAATGTCCAGAATTGTCTTGACCAAGTCTAAATGGTGTGAGGGGACAAAAGTGTACCCCTTAGCAAGAAAGTCCACAATATCTGGGCTAATACTCAATGAAGAGTAATTGTACACTTTGAAGTCACCAGTTGTGTTTGTGATAGTCACTGGGACTAAACAGCTGGTGGTTACCTCTTCCATTTGTTGAATTTGCAATTGTTCTTGATGTTCTGGGCCAAATTCCTCTGTTTTGGTTTGGCCCCTCCTGGGTAGCCCTGTCGAAAATTCTGTTTCCTGTAGGAATTGTTGTTGCTCTCCCTCACAGAATTTTGTAATCTTTCACTTTTACAAAGTTGTACTGGGCCCATATTGATGTCTGAAAAACCATCAACACCATCAAGATCATTGAACCCATGGCCCCCCTCTAGGTTGCCATTCCGACTAAAGCTGTTATTGCTGGTACTATTACCATTATTTGATACTCCATCATTAGTGTGGCTATTATCATGGCTAGTTTGGCTATTGTCGTAACTAGCTTGTTGCCACACTTGTGCTGCAGAAGATATAGGATATGCTGTACCTTGGTTATATGCTAAATGGTTGTGTTGTAACTTTTTAACTTTATTAGCTTTTAGTTTCAGCATATATTGATCAATACTCGTAAAAATACGACTATACTCAAATCTGTAGCTCATGAATTCTTCATCAGCTTTAATGTTCGAGTCCAAGTCCATAACATCTTTGGACAAATTGTCAACCCAAATGCCATAATGCTTAACCATCAATTCGAGCAACTCAAAGCCTTGTTTGTCAAACAAAGCCACAAGTTCTTTGTGGAATATAGAGTCTGCCACCAAGCCTGTTGGGTATTGATGTCGATGTAAGCCTTTTGGAATCACCCTTTGTTGGAGGCATTCCCTGAAATATGAAATTTCTAATTGTAACTTTTTCAATTTTATTAATTTGGTGTCTAATGTTTTAAGTCTAGTGACCAAGTTTAAATTTAAAGAAGCAACATTACCTCTGGCCAGCACCCCTCCAGCCTCGACTTGCACATCACATGAAAAAGTGAAGCTCCCTGCCAGCCAGGTAGATAAGGAGGAGCAACCCATAAGCCCCAAGGTAACTCCAAAATCTGGCCTTAATAACAAATTTGTCTGTGGTTGTTGCATAGGCTGTTCTATTTGCAAGGTGCTTGCATTGTCGGTAACATGTGTGTTACCAATAAACCCTTGCACATTACCATTTGGTACTGTATTCGTTGTGAGTGGACTCACGCTGGCAGCTCCGGACCCATAAGTTAAGCTGACCCTACCACTCGTTCCTCCTGGTTGTTGCTGAATATCATTGCCCACCACAGGCTCCAAATTCCATTGGCTATGGAACTGGTGGTTGCCAGGGTTGTGACCAAGTACAGGGAGGTTAGCTGAAGTGAAAGTTTCGTGGAAGTCACGTTCAAATTGGTCCAGTCAGTCTAACCACATAGACAATGACTGCAGTTTAGAAGAGATATTTTCCAATAAATTGTGCACATCCATATTATCCGTCCCCATAGGGACTGGGTTCTGTGAAAACAGGCTCGGACTGTTCACCATGCCAGATGCCATATGAAACTGAATAAATACCAACGGCCGCACAGACTATTTAAGAAAAAACAAAAAACAAGCAGGCGACAGCCATGACCTAAGAACTGCAACAAATAATGTATTAAACAAATTTATTCAACGCTTTTCGTTTGCTCAGGAAGCAAACTTCTTCAGATACAATACAAAAATTTAAAATCACTCTTTTTAAAAAGACACTCATAGATCATATGTCTATTACAACCAATCAAAGGACTTCCTATTACTTCCGTACCTCCCTCTCTTAAAACAGCATACTACATTTAATCTTTGCCCACTATTTTCATTTTTTCATATACAACATGACCTAACTGCTGCAAATGTAAGAACGCAGCCTCCAAACTGATGATAGACTTTTTTATAAAATATATATATATATATATATATATATATATATATATATATATATATACACACACATAACATTTATGACATACAAACAGGTACACAAAAACCATTTGATGACCTCTACATATAGGCTTACTGAGTACATCAATTGATCTCTCTAATACCATGAAAGTAAAAATGAATTGATCTAACCACAATTTTTATTTTACCTCACATCTATATTACTACTTGTTTTCATCTTTTTAAGCTCTTCAATTTTAGAATGCAGCTAATTGAACAGGAGTAATTTATACCTGGGCAATTATAAGCATTAGGAAATATTTGCCAGAATAGTTCAAGCTCTTCTAATAATAAGGGTACAGGACCACCCCTAATGTGATCCTTATATACTGAAATGTATTTTGCTAAGGCATTGTCTGTCTTATTTTTGCTGATGGCATATTGATGCTCATACATTAAACCCTGTTAAGCATATAAGGATGACTGTCTCCTCATTGTGCTATCAGTATTGCTTTCTGTAGCGCAGCAGGGCTAAGCACAGTAGCATGACAAGCACCATATTAATACATCTGAAGGTAAAATTTTCAGGTTTTGCCATACAACGCGTAGTATCATTTAGCATTGCTGTGCAATACTAAGCATCTCTCAAATGCTGAGGACAAAACTACAGAATATGGTTTATACGCCATTTCTGGCCATGTGTGTTGTGTATGAATCTAAGTTTTGACCAGGTTAAAGGTGTGAAAATGGATTGAAAGGACAGTGGTGAAAATAGGTAGTAAGCAGAGGATAGAGCATTGGGGGAAGAATAAAATAAAATGCAGGATGGTGGTGGGAGAACACTTCATCTATCCACTTCTTCACAAGGTAAGACTACTTCTACAAATAAAGTGAGGAATTTTGATAGTCACCTTATCAGGGATGTGTGACAACTTAATAATGCTATTTGGCTAACTGGAACAAATCACATATAAGCAAAGTGGAAAGCTATGATTGGGACATCAGAGCTATGTATGGGGCATCATTTTTTTTGTGGGGCAGGTGCCCTTGATTTTTTTTTTTTTGAGACAGAGAGAAATGTTGAGGAAGTATTTAGGAAAAAGAGGTGTAGGTAGGTTGGTAGCAGGTGCAGATATACAGTTCCAACAAAACAGAGAAGCATGGTGATGGATACAGAAGTTTTGGGACACCATTACTGAGGCTAGGTATTGAACTTCAGAGGTGCATCCTCTTCTAGCATGAGTACAGTGTGACTCTAGCCCTCACCCTCTGAACTAGCCTTTAACTGATGAAATGCTTGATTTGGTGTATTTTCATAACAAATAAATTGTCTGGCAAACATTTGTGCATCATTAGAAACAAACTTATGAGGCAATTGGGATGTTTGCTGAAAAAATATTTTACTACATGATCCAAAGAAAACTAATGATTTATGTAAAATGTATATTGGACCATTGCTTGAGTATAATAATTAATTTTGTATATATAAAAAGAAAGGTTTAAATATATTAGAAGAATTACAAATACGGTATACTAGAAGTATTTCTGCACTGAAAATTTTGAGTTATATGGAAAGATGTAAGAGGCTTCAACTTTATTCAGTTCATTATAGATAACACAGGGTAAATGAATACTAACACACAACACATATAAGGATGAAATGAAGCAAACATTTCAACTAATAAAATATACAAGTGAAATGGTTACAATATTTTTCTAATTTACTGACTGCATAATAATAAACATTTAGGTAATTCCCAATTATTGCTGTTTGGATTTGAACTCACACAGCCACATTGAATTCAACATTGGCTGATGCAATGTTTCAAGAGCTATTTGAACAAGTATGTACATTTGATACATATATCTATGCCTACTCATTTATTATGGTGTCAGTCAGTTATGGACTGATGCCCACAGAACTGATAAAAAATGATTTTTCAAATCAGAGCTATTATGAAATGGCTATCAATCATATAGGTTCATAGGTAGGTACTAGGCTATCTGCCCGAAGGCATTTATAAGCCTAGCCAGAGTGTGTTGACTTTCGCCACCCTGTTGATTAATTAACTGATCCTCTGTCAAGCAGAGCCAATGAAGTGATCCCAGGGGTGTATTTTCTGTTACCCATCCCCTCGTCAAGGTTTCTCTTGAAGAATGTTAGTGAGGGGCTCTGCCTAATGTAGTTTGGAATTTTGTTTCAAAGCATGGGGAGTCTCTGTGACAGGAATCTATCCCTCCAGCATGTTCTATTTATTGTTGTGGCGAGGTTTAGCATACTAGAGTGTGTGGCTCGCAGTGACTTGGATTTCTTTAGGTGGAGCATGTCCATTAATTCTGAGTTGGACATGGCTTTGTAAGTCAGGCAGAGATCACCTCTGAGTAAGTGAAATGCCACTGAGTACAGCCGGAGTTTTTTCAGTCAGGCTGCATAGGACATATGTTTGAGGCCAGTAATCCTCTTGGTGAGGTACTTTTGTGGTCTCTCCAGCTGTTGGAAGTGTCTTGTGAGGTACTACTCAAATGGGACATTGTACTCTATGATGGGTCTGATGAGTGACAAGAAGAGGAGCACTATAACCTCTTTATTTCTAGATGCAAACCCTTTAGTAATTAGATGGGCCACATAGAAGGATTTTCTAACTACTTTGGCAATATGATGAGATTACTATCTACCTGGGTACCCAGATCTCGTATTACCTCTTCTGTATTAAGGGGGCTGCCACCTATATATATATATATATATATATATATATATATATATATATATATATATATAAGATGTGCTTACCCCATGCCTCTCTGAGGCATTGTACTCGCTCCTGATGCTCCTCCATATTTCCTTCTATCTCCAAAGAAGCTACACAGAACATAAAAAAATAATGAATACCTTTTTGGGTTGGCATGCCATAGTATTGTATTGGCTGGTAGTCGGCAACTATACTTTTTCAACTCAGGTAGGTCACTGGTGCTAAAATATTCCTCCCATCAGTGATGAAGGCCCTGCTTAACACCTTTCCAAGTCATTGTCATGATGATGATATTGTTCACCACTGCATGGGATGCCAGCTGCACTGGTGATGGTCTTAGATAAGCTTTTCCAAGCCTCAGCCTTGTACTGGGACCCAGTATAGTTGTCCTGCAGAAGCCTTCAGCTGAAACATTTAATGAGGAGCCCAGCAAAGATCTTGGACTCATCCTGACACCGCCTTTGTGCTCAAAATTGAACATTACACACACCATCACTTGCCATGTCTTCTCAAAGATGGCAGGAAAAATGGCAGGGAATTGGGACCCATTTCAGTTCTCACTTGTACCAGCTTGTATGCAATAATCAACAAGCTAAGTAACTGCAATGCATAACAGAAGGCACAGAAATGGAACAAGGGTGTGATTTCTTCAATTTCCACTTTAGGTGTGAAACATGGCAGTAAGACTTAGCCACATGTGCTAAAAAGTGCATTTACGGATATTCCACACTGACTCCATCAACCGCTGGTTAATGTTGACATCTCAGTTACATTTCAAATGATATATTGGCACCTCTGGCATGTTCTGTGGCAATCATAGCTAGAACAAGCCACAAACAAATATGGCATGACAATCTCAGTAATGTTGTTGCATTCATTGTTGTCCTTATGTGCATTTACATTAAGTAGTACATAATGCCTTGGTGGAACATACATTTTACAGTGTGAGCACCTGGAAATTTAACCCATCACTAAATGAAACCTGCACTTCTTTAGTCTGTGTATTAACTGTTAATTGACAGCCCAAAAGTATAAGTTGAGGTATACAGCTTTGAACATGCCTGGAGATAGACTTCATTCTGATAACCCTGTAATGCTGCACTTTGAGGTGCTCCTTTATTGGAGTAATAATTTGAGGAATACATGTATTCATGTGATTAAGTTTCCACTGCACTGATTTTTGTAATATCTCTAATGGCAACTGACACATGCTGAAATCAAGGATATTTGCACAACCAATGGCAATCCAATAGGACATGAAATGACATTTCTTTACAGTCATTCTTATTTACTGACAATGCTCCATAACAAATGTCACACAAGGAGAAAAAACACTTATAATGCTGACTTTATGTGATGACCTGTAGCCTTCATTAAACACATGTATTTATGTTGTAACACATATTGAGGAAGGAGCCATACAGAGGACACATTTTACACAGCATATATCAGTACAATATACACTTAGTTTAATGAAAACTATTATTCCACTAAAAGCCATGTTCATGCATATCTTTAAACTGGTTAGCTGACCTCTTCATATTTCCCTAACCCCTAATGTTGTTAATTGTACTGTTTCATACTTTCACACAAAAATCACTTGGAACATGATGCACATGCAAATGTGTTTTAACTTTACTATGATGAGTGTTATGAGTAAAGCAGCTGACACAGATGACAGTTAACTTTAGTATCCATTATACACACTTGTGTTGCAACATTCACCTTTTAAACTGCAACTGTAGTTGAAGTTCAAGTATAGAAAAAAAAATAACTGCATTCTGACCCCTAAAGCCAAACAAGCCCTAATGTGGATTCAAACCATGCACTACATGTGCTGCTACTAACAACTTACTGCAATAATGCACTGAGCCATGAAAAAGTTCCAAGACAGGTATATTTTCTGCATTCAGTACTGTCCAGGGTTCTGACTAAAGTGCAACCCTGCCAGTTTAAATTTATGCAAATGATTGCTAAGTCTTTGTGTATGCAAAATAAATGTTTGAGTTTTTGCCTTGGAAAGTGAACTGTCATTCAATGATAGTCACTACCAATGGGCCCTCATGTGCAATGCCATGCATTGCTCAAAGGATGAAGGCAAAAAAAAAATTTAAATCAATAGGATGATTTCTCAACTTTGTGTACTTATACCAATGTTAAGAGTAAGAAGCTCTACTTCCACACATATATCATCCTCTCTAGATATGAAGCCTGAAATCATGATATCATCATGAAACAGTGACATGGCTAACACTATTTGCCACATGAACATTGACATAGTAATGTATAGAAAGTAGAGCACATATACTCAGCTTTGTACTTTTTACATTTTCTTTTAAGCAGATAGATGCCCATGTTATCACACAGTTGTCATTTGTCCTGTCCCAGTACAAGTCTTGCTGAATGCGGTCCTTGCAGACGTTACGATAGTTAAGCGTGTAAATTTACAAAGAAATGTCGGAAGACAAGATTATTTCCTTTTGTGTGCATTACTCCATAGTGATCTCTTTGTACCATGAATGTATTACATTTTGCAAAGAGTGAGACATTCTCTGTATGACCATGTTGTATATATTTGATATGAATAACCACTCAAAAAGGAGAAGTGCCAAAATAAATAACCAATAGTACACAAGTATAGGCACTTAGGAAGAACCACTATCAAAGCCAGGAACCCGGAACCAAAGTTTAATACACAAATAAAAATACACTTTTAATAACATAAACTCTTAATGAATCACCGCGTTTTTGTCAACATAGGAGCTTCATCAGATGTAAAGAAAAACAAATTTGTGGATTATATATTTCATATGACTGACAGCCACTTTGTCATCCAGGCACATAATCTTCTTACAACACTTTTACTAAAGGATGTATCAAGGTCCCTTCAAAGTCAGTAAATGTACATGAAACTTTCTCAGTAAGACTTTTCTCTCTGACATATCCTCTATAATTGTGCTTCTCATTATCAAGAGTGATAAACAAGTAATTCAACACAATGTTGACTGCATATGAGTCAAAGGTCTTAATATTCGCTCTTGTACTGCTCAGGCATGTGCATGGCATTATGTAGATCCAAATACCATGTTTACCTTCCCAGCACATCAAGCAATTGAATAATTCAGCTCAGCTGATATTTACTTACATATTTAACATGCCCAAAGTGGCTAATCTGCACTGTATAAGCAGAACCTGGAACTATGGAACTTCAATCATGTAAGCAGAAGCCTGCTTGGTTTCCCAAGTGCTGGCAAAAAAAACTTCTGTTGCTGACTGCTAGAACTGTTGCATTTGCATTCCTTATTTGAAAACTCTCCTAGAGTCTGTCAAGATATGTAATGTTCTGTATAAGTATTGCTTATTGATTTATATATTGAATGTGTTTATTTGCAATTAGTGTTGTCTAACATTGTAAGCTGTGTTTGTAATGAACATATAATAAGTTGTATTACAGTGCTTCTTTACTTCTATTTTATGGGTTTCTGGCAGCACTGTGATATTGTTGACATGTCTGACTTGCAAAGGCTATATGGATTATTGTTATATTAAGAAATCATTCTCTGCTTATGCTGTTCTATATTCCTCATCAGTTTTCTTTGCATTCTGCAGTTATTATTCCCATTAGGGGTGGGGGTATGGAAATTGTACAGGTTTTGCATTGTTCTAATTCAGATACATTTTAAATGATGATGCCTGCATAATGATTTTTTTTCAGCCCAGAGTTAGATCAGCCTGTAACCAACAATCCTTACTGTGTTGTGTGTTCTGTCTGCTATAGTTTTTCTTTTTTATTCAGAGCAGGATTATGGCACCTATACAATCAAAGAAGACAAGTCTCACACAAACCTTCTTTCAAATGTTGAGAATGAGGTGATTATCCATGCCCTCTATATCCATGTGACATAGGTCCAAGACCCTTGTTTAGCTGACAAACCTTTCCTTTGCCTTGTATGGGTATATATTGTGGGTTGCTATGGGCAAGCCTGCAAGGGTGTCAGACATACAGCCAGTGATTTGATCAGGAATGATATCCACAGAGCCAAAGCAGTGGCATGGGAATGAAGAGCTTCTCAATGTGAGTGCACTACTGAAGCACCACTCACTGACATGGATGAACTTCTATCAACTTTAAGGGGCCCAGGCAGTTTAGAGGAGTTATGCAGTGCTGTAATGGCTGTGGTGACAGAGGTGGAAGACAACCACAGAATGTCAACTAATGATGCTTCAGGCATGCCATATATATGTATATATATATATATATATATATATATATATATATATATATATATATATATCTAGAGAGAGAGAGAGAGACCATTCAGAAGCTTGACTTTTTCAAAAAATTGAATTTCATATGGTCAGGACCATATGTCTGACTTTTCAGAAAGTCAGAAAGTCGAAGTTCAGAAAACAAAATAATCTACATTTTTGCAGGGGACAAGCCCCCCTATGCCCTCCCCCTACACCCACTGTATATTATATATACCGACTCTGAGATCACAGTACAGTGGGAAAAAAGGTAAATTACCCAGTCCTCACTGTACTGTGATCTCCATTCAAAAGCCTTGACATTTCGGAAAGTCAGTCATATGGTTGGGACCATATGAGGTTTGACTCTCTGAAGAGTTGAGCTTCTGAATGATATATATATATATATATATATATATATATATATATATATATATATATATATATATATATATATATATATATATATATATATATATATATATATATATATATATACATATATATATATATGTATACACACACACACACACATGCATAAATTAGTATAGGTTTAAGTTTTTGACAAGTTGTCTTATTATTTTTACTTTTAATACCTCTATTAATTGCAATTTTGTATGTCTAGGGACATCTGGCCTTCAGGTTCAATGGCCATCTGCAGATGTATAGGCATAGATTTTTGTCTTTATATTCATATATAGAACCACTAGTGTAATTTTTTTGATTTTGTGTCTATTCTTGCTTTATTCTGGTTTAGGTATCATATTAGGATAATTTAGTTGTATTTTTTCTGTTTCTCTCCTTTCTTGGTGTAGTCACATGTGAAGCTGGCACCAGCAATGTAGAACATCTAGCACTTGACATTGGAGGATCGGTAGATTCTCACAAGGATGGCAGTGATGAGCATGCACAGTCTGGGACTGCAATGAATATGACTGACATGAAGAATATGGCTCCCACAACCCCGCCCAATAGACTGGATACAGTCAGTTTGCCTGCTCATACCCATGACAGACAGCTATCTCAGAATGATTAGGTTAATGGAGACAGAGATGATCAGGGTTGTGTGGTTATCCTCAGTTATAGAGCTGGCAGAATCTCCACTAGCCTTCATGAGGGTGAAGTGCCACAAAGGCTCAGATGAGGCATGCTTACTGCCCTCTCATAATGTGGGCCAGTATCTGCCACACAATGTGCATGCAAAGGCATTGTGGAGGCACAGGCAAGTTCCACCAGGACCTCGGAAGAGATAGCCAGAGTGCTGCATGTCATGCATTCTGACAATATGGGACTTCATGAAACATATCTCTGTGACTCCTTGGACTGCATGAATCTCACACTGGACCATACAGTGTCTGCTAGAAAGCCAACTGGGAAAAGTTAGCATCCACGTGGCAGAAGAGCCTGTACATCATCAGATGTTAGCCAACATCACTATGGCCATGCTAAATCCCACTCTCAGAATGGTACTACTTCCACTGCTCCATCAGTGTTGGACATGTCCACACCCAGATATGGTCGGCCACGTAGTCATGGTCATAGACATAGTCAAAATGAGAGCTTGTCCAGCAGACATCATTCACATTTAAGTATTACTCCAACATCTAGCCAGGGTCATGAAACTTCCAGTGCAACTCCTGAAAGAGATAGTTCATGTGACAGAGGATGGCAATGATGAACTGTATCCTCTACCTTCCTTAGCTAAACCTGTCCAGGATGCCAGGGTATAGTGCTAGCACAACTGCTGAGCTCTGTTCCTGCAGACCCACCCTTAGTACACCTCACATTGCCCATGTTACCTCACACACAGACACACACACACACACACACACACACACACACACACACACACACACACACACACACACACACACACACACACACACACACATTTCTTCAAAACTGACATCTGGAGCTAATATTGTTTGTAAAATGTGCTCCAATAGATTTGTGGTAAAAGATGTTATTGACAAGAAAGGAGAACTACATTGGTTTGCATTTTATATTCCACCTAAAACTACTAGTAAAGTGTTTAAGAGACTTATGGAAGAGATAATTACCTTCCAGCAGGGAATATTATTTATGGGTGGGGACTGGAACCTGATATGCAATAGTAAACATGTATCAGGAGGATCTAGAAGGGAAATGCAACAAAAGTGGAAGATTTAAAAAGGAATCAATGAGAATATTTGGCATGGAAAATGTGAAATTGCTACCAGAAACCTAGACATAATTTGCATATTATTCTCCAAGGTATAATAACTGGATTAAATTGAACATAAAATGATATTTCACAAGAACATGAATATTTAATTGACAATAAAGACTAAAATAAAGATGCAGGGTAATCAAGTAAAAATGAGACATTGATACTTCCCTACTTATAGATTAAGAAGAAAGGATTTTAAGGAATGGGTAGTTAAAATGATCCAAGAGTTGCTACAGAGTATACAAATTTGTTCAAAAGGATAGTTGAGTAGGGGATAAATGAAAATGGACTGGATTTATGAAGGCTTACACGGAGTCTAAGATTAGTGTAAGACGGCAGACAGCGAATATGTCTACCGAGCGATCCAGCACAGCCGGCAGGGGCGTGCATGAGAGCTTCTAAAGCTACTCTTGCACGGACAGTGGTATGGTATGCAAATTACCTCATTTGCTGCTAAAAGCTATGCAAATGAGGTAAATTTGTGATCCAGGAAACACTAACCTGTCAATGTAAGAGTAGTGTTATTTGCAGAAATGTACTCCGTTGGTAACGAGTACCGTTCTGCAAATAGCTAAACAGAGCTATGACAGCTCCAAATAAAGGCTGCATCTAGTTGAGGAAGCATGCCAATGGCCAAATATAAGGCCATTGGCGTTTGCAAATGTTGTAAATCCTTAAAATCCATTTTTTCCTCCGATCTCTGATGTTTAAGCGCAGCGCCGTGCAAACGTGCGGTGCTTTAAATAAAATGAAAAAAAAATTGAAAAATAGCCAAAAATGGGCATTTTCACTAAAAAGCTTGTTCTGCCATGCAGGTGAATGGCAGGCTGAAAACAACATGGCCACTAAGTAGTGGTTGCTAAGGGGGGAAGCTCAGTGTGAGAGATGTAACCAAGCATTAGTAGGCAATCCTATGCAAATGAGGATAAGGATAGTGAATCCCAATTTTCCCCAGCATGTGAGCCATGTCCCTAGAGTGTAAGTGTAGGAGAAGGGGAGTAGTAGAGTAGAAGATAGGTGACATCATGAGGGGGTATGTCTGAAAGACTGTAAGCTTATTGGAGCACAGTGGCTTGTGTTTGCCCTGAGTTGCTCAGGATTGCAAGAGGCTTGTCTACAGTTGCCCTTGCTGAAAACAAGAAACCAAAGGCATACACCATGGATATATCTGAAATTTCTTGCAGATGTGCGCACAGCATGTGCGCGCGTGTGCACGTGATTGCGCTTGTTTGCACGGCGCTGCCCTGGGCAGAAACAGAAAGGGAAAAGGAAGGAAAAGAAGTAGTAGGAAGTTAACCAAGGAGAACTAGCAGAGCTGCCAGGTGAAATATATCAGAATCAGCCAGTTACACAGGCAGTAGACTAGCCCAGCCCAGCCCAGCACTTTAAACTCTGCAAATAGCAGTCTACCCTATTTTTTCCCAAGAACTCTGCAACACTGCAGTATACAAAGAGTGAAAACTTAAAAAGCTTAAGTCAGACAAAATGTTAGGGGCTGCTATTGCTATTATGAACCAACATGTGCAAGATGCTGTGGGTGGTGATATTGTGAATGCTGCTGAGCAACCCACAGTGAGGAGACAGAAAAGAGTGTACAGCAACAGGGTAACCTACCAGGGGCTACATGAGCTGGAGATAGTGGAGCGCTATAGAGTGGACATAGACCTCCTGCAGCAAATTGTTGAGCTTTGCCGACCATGCCTCACACACAGAACCAACAGAGGGGAACCCATCCCAGTTGATACCAAGGTATGTGTTGGCCTATGAATACTAGCGACAGGTACCTTCCAGAGACCAACTGGTGATATGATGGGGGTTTCACAGGCATCAGCATCCAGGGTACTGCACCAGTTCCTGGATGCCATGTCAGCACATGTCGGTGACCACGTATATTTCCCCAATTCTCATGAGGCATTGGCCAGCAATATGCATCTTTTCCAACAAATAGTAGAATACCCTGAGGTAGTGGGTGTAATAGACTGCATGCACATACACATCAAAGCACCACCCAGTGAGCGGGGTAGGGTCTACATCAACCGCAAGGGCTTCCCCTCCATCAACTGCCAGGTCGTGTGTGATGCCCAGGGCATAATAATGAATGTGTGCGCTGGCTGCCCTGGAAGCTATCACGATTCCCACATCTGGCATCTGACGCAGCTGTACCAGAGATTTGCCAATCGGGACATCCCTAACGGTCACCTAGTGGGGGATGCTGGATACGCACTGGAGCCGTGGCTGATGACACCCATCAGAAATGCACACACACCTGAACAAGAACTCCATAATGAGGCACATGCACAAACAAGAAACATTACTGAGCATGTGTTTGGGATGCTCAAGTCACGGTTCTGTTGCCTGGACACATCTCGTGGAGCCTTGCAGTACTCACCAACTACATGTACCCAAATTGTCATGGTATGTGCCATGCTACACAATATGATCCTGTGAAAGCAGCTGCAGCAGGAACAGCATGGGGCAGGACCAAACAGCCCCCCACCATTGCCAAGGCCTGCAGAGGCACAGCATGACTCGGAGGAGGCACAACCTGAGCCTGCCCCAGTAGGCAGAAGGAGGCATGCCCAGTATACCTTGGCCTTGACAAAGAGACAACACATAGCACATACACTGACTCAGTAGAAACCCTGGAAATGACACCTCTCTCTGACTCCCACATACAATAAAAGGGATGCCTAACTTGACACTACCTGTTTTCAAACATGTATAGGGAGTGTACTATGTGCATCTGACTTAGGCAGCCCTGCAGCACCACCTGAGGCATGATTGCCCTATTTTAAGCAATATAAAGCAGTGCTAAGCACATTTTGCCACTATTTAGCATATTTAAACACAACTGCGTGGAGCTGCACACTGCGCTAATTAGCGCAATGTTGGGCAATGTTGGGCAAAGTCGGGCAAGGTTGGGCAAAGTTGAGCAAAGTCAGGTAGACACGCTCACACCTGCTTTACTGTTCCTTAAGCAGTCTGGTCTGCCCAGCAGGAAAATAAAAAGCAGTGACAGGGCTCAAACTCAGGATACTGTGCACTATAGTCATGGTACTGAACCACTAAGCCATGACAGCATTTCATTGGCACAGACACAACAGGACAATTGTAGACTACCGCAAACACAAACAAATGCTGTATCATGCCCTCTGAAGAGGCATATGAGTAACTTCCCCCCAGGCCTATGCAGACAGATAACAGCAGGCCAGGCAGTGTGATGTGTGATGTGGGTTGGGTAGGCTATGAAGTCACAAACTAATATACGTGAAATTGGAAGCTAAGATCTGTAGTACAGTAGTATGCCTCAAGCAAGTACGATAGGCAACAGTACAGACTGAAATGGAGTACCTGACATAGCGGTGCAGGCCTAGCAAATGTGTATAAGTGTCAGGTGAACCCCTCATCCTATGTACACCCACAGTAACAATCAGGTATGCCCCCCCGGGTAGAAATGTACAAATAATAGCTGTCCCCCCTGTATGTAGAAATGTTGATAAGTCTATGCAAAGTGACTCACGGAAGCCCTGCAGGCACAGCGTGCTTCCTGTCGATGTACAACACAAAGGTGAGCCCTGAAGTAAAAAACAACTTGATTTTTCACACACATATAGTATATATGTCCATACTGGGCATGCTCACACACAAACAAATTTAGCAAATTTCAGTCAGCAACATACTGAAAGGTCATACTAGGCGTGCTCACACACTTAAATAAACGAAGCAAATGTCAGTCAACAACATACTGAAAGGTCATACTGGGCATGCTCACACACTTAGGCCATGTCTGAGTACAGCAGTGGGCCACACATATCTGGCAGTTGCAGTTCTTACCCCAGAGACTAGTCACTATTCACCAATCCTGCCTTGCGCACACAGTTATGTGAAAACAGACCCATATAATATATTGGACTCCTGTCATAATCAAACTATGTACTACAAGTACTTAAGTTGTTCAAAGAAAGTGAAAATTCAAAGAAGATCAATAAATCTCCGATCAGTATCATCAATAAACAATTAGCACACATAACATTATCCAATCCATGTTCTGGCAAAAATATTGTCAAAGAGTCCATAGAGAACCATGAAGCTTTCATTTGCTATGTCATAAATATCAATGTAAACTCATATATGTTCTGAGTCAGTGCAAACTGTAAATGAATACATTTACATGACTGACATTGCCAACATCTTGTCAGACAGGCTCATACATATTTACCCCCCTCTCACTGACAAAAGGGCCCATTATCATACCTGGAGATTGTGAAAACCCAGAAATCACATATACAATGGTTAAACAGCTCTTTCCAAACCTAAAAACACAGCGTCTATGGGATGACATGGTTTCCCTAGCTGTGTCATATGTGAACTCCAAAACAAACAGACCCTGCACCTGAACAGTCTGTTGAGACTCATCCTCTGTACAGGATATGAAACTGTTGAATGGGTTACAGCAATGTTTGGCACACTCCACAAGTGTTGGTGCACAACAGACCATGGGAACTATTGTCTTATAAGCCTATTAAGCCTGATCTGCAAGGCCATGGAGTCCATCATGATGGAACTCATAAATAGAGCTATTGGGAGCCTACAAAATTCCCAACCCTACCCATTTTGGTTTGGTCAGGGGCAGATCATGGTTCCCATACCTGCTAGACTGTTTTCAAGGCAGTCACCCAGGACATACATCAATGAAATGAGCTACACACGTCCCACATAGACCTTGAAAAGCCCTTTTCCAACATCCCAGACACATGTCATATCCACAAAATCAACAACCTGTACATAAATATGTATGTCATCTGATGGATTGCTAACTGGGGCACAGATAGATCCCACAAGGTAAGAATTGTGGTCTCCTGTTCAAGCTGGTAACAACTGCTGTCCCCCATGGCTCAGTCCTGGGACCCCTTCTGTCTGGTGTAAACTTTTCAGAAATAAAGTCAAACACACGAGGGCTATGTTTAGCAAAGTTTGTGGATGACTGCAAAAAAGTTGTCATAATCGATGTTTAGGACAACAGAGACATCCTTAAAAAGGGTCTCAGTCAGACAGATGTGGTGTCAAAATTATGGCCTCGAGCTACAGTCATACAAATACCACATAGGTGCCAACACCCTAAATATGGAGGTGATAATAAGGGATCTATGGACACATGTGGGTAGTCATCTCTACTTCCAGAAACATGTTCACAAAGTGGTTAGAAAATCATGCTATGTGTTCCCACAAACTGCCAAGGTCGTTGCATGCAGGTCAAAGGAGGTTCTCTCTACTCATCAGTCATCAGACCCATCAGAGAGTACCACAACACACTTGCGATGAATCTGACTAGGCACTTTCAGCAGCTGGAAAGACCACTGAAGTACCTCAACAAGAGGATTACTGGCCTCAAACAGTTGCCCCATGCAACAAGACTGAATTTAACTCAATATGTACCCTGTTGCATACTGTCTACTCAGGAGATCTCTGCCCAACAGACAGGTCCATGTCCAATGCAGAACTGATGTACATGCGCTATCTGAAGTAAACCCAAGCTCACTGTACCACATACTCTAGGGATATCATCATCACAACATTAAATAGAACATGTTGGAGGGATACATTACTAACTCACAGACTTCCCTTGCTTTGGAACAGGCTCCCAACCGACATTAAGCTGAGTCCCTCACTGACACTGTTCCAGAGGAGTCTTGTTGAGTGTATGTGAAACTGAACTGGCACACCATGGATCACTTCATCAGTTCTACTACACAGAGGCCTAGGGAACTAACTCCATGGGTGGTGATAGCTGCACACTCTGGCCATACTAATATATGCCTTCAGGCAGATAGCCTATTACCTACCTATGTACCTATATATATATATATATATATATATATATATATATATATATATATATATATATATATATGTAGGGGGAACACAGTATAATAAGCCAAAGACAGATGGGCAGAAATGTGTGTAAGAGGGTGACCATGACAGGGAGCCCTCCAGGACAGTCCCACCCAGCACACATCCCAATGGCATGAAAGACATGAGGTGCACATCTCTCCCACTGTACATAACAACCACCAGTATCTGTAAGCATTACAGTATATGTGGTCCATGTGCCTGCTGTACAAAATGACTGTACAATGAAGTACACATCTACTATCTGTAGACATGTACCTGTCACATAGGTTCATGGGTATGTAGTAGATTATCTCCACAAAGGCATATATCAGCCTACGCAAGTTGTGCAGCTTTCACCACAGCATTGGGTAGTCTCCCAAGGCCTAGTTCTAATAGTTAGTACCCTAAGCCCCTTTCTAGTGGGGCTGCTGATGTGATGCCTGGCATGAATTGTCTGTTTCCCATTAACTCATCAAGGTTCCAATTGAAGAGTGTCAGCAAGGGGTTCTGTCTGATATACATTGGGACTTTGTTCCACAGTAAGGCAAGTGTCTGGGATGGTACTCTATCCCACCAGCATGTTGTATTCATCATTGTGATGAGATTCATATCCCTGGAATGTGTAGGGCAACTCAATGTTGTTATCTGTAGATGGAGCGTGTTCAACAGTTATGTGTTGGACATGGCTCTGTATGTTAGGCAGAGTGCGCTTCTGAGTAGGCGGTACGCAACGAAGAACAGATTTAGTTTTACCAGTTGTGTTGCATAACACAACTGTTTGAGGCCAGTAATCTTCTTGGTGAGGTACCTATGTGGTCACTACAGCTGCTGGGTATGCTAAGTTGAGTACATCCAAAATGGTGCACTGTACTCAATGATGGGTCTGATGACGTAAGCACACTACCTCTTTGGATCCTGATGCAAACTCTTTGTTGATTAGGTGGGCCACGTAGGATCTCCCAATCACTTTGGCAACATGGTTGTCAAAGGAAAGATGACTATCTATTTGTGTCCCCAGATCCCTTATCACCCTGTCATTTTTAAGGGGGTAACACCTATGTGGTAGTTTGTGGGTATTTTGTTTTCAACAAAGAGGATCACTATGCATTCCTCCACAATGAGCTTGAGGCCATGATTCTGACACCACACATCTGTCTCATAGAGTCCCTTCTGGAGAATATGTCTGTCTTCTGGGGAATCTATTATGGCAAACACTTTACAGTTCCCAGCAAACTTAGTCAACCACAACCCTCCTGTGTTGGCATGTACATTTGAGAAGTCTATACCAAATAGGAGGGACCCCAGGACTGAACCCTGGGGGACACCAATCATTACCGGTGTAGAGTCTGACATGTAGCCAGCAACTCTTAATGTGTCGGCTCTATCTGTGAGCTAGTTTGCAATCCATCTTGTGATGTATGGATTCATGGCCAGGTTGGTGAGTTCATCTATGGTACCTGACTGGGGAATGGTGTCAAAGGCCTTAGCGAGGAATAGGTAGGCTGTGTTGAGCTCATTTCAGTCATCTGTAGCCTGGGTAACTGTCAAAGAAATCCTCTCAGTTCAGGAGGTGTGGTCTGCATTTGACGAAGCCAAAGTGGGTGTGCTCAACTGTGTGAAGGTTCCCAATCTCTGTATTGTTGACTTCCATTATGATTGGCTCCATTGCCTTGCAGAACACACTTGTCAGGCTCATAGAGCATGACTGCCAAGGGTTTTTTGTGGCCCCACCCCTGTGGAGTGTGAAGAACGTTGTTGTGCAACATTCTATGGGTACATATCCTGTAGAGAGCATGTAGAGACAGGTGTAGGTATCCTTGATGAATATGGATACATCCTCACCCTATGTGCTATGATTCAGGTTCTGATGCTGGAAGGTATGGAATGAGTAGTATCCTGGTAGTGCTGGTGTGCTGTCTGGAGCCTTGAACTAGGTTTCTGTTACTGCACAGATATCAATATTCTCCATAATGAGAAGTGCCTCAAGTGTGTGCATCTGGAGGCTGAGACTTCTGGCAATGAGTAGCATTTAGCTCACTTTGTGGTTATTTGTGTCAGTTACGGGGTTTGGTTTGTCCTGCGTGACCGGTGTTCCACACCTGAAGTCAGTGCCTCATTGGTCCCATCTGACCATAAGCTAATTACCCTACATATCCACATTCTGGATCCACACCCCCATTAAGGAAACCATGTTAAAAAATGTCTCCAAAGCCAACTTTATGCTTCTTAAGACAGAAGTGCTGAACTGCAGGACACCCATGCAGATGGACAATACAGTTACGACTACTGAATCCTTCACAATTGCACTTTATAAGTACTTACATGACTGCATGCATCGTGCTATCCCAAACAGAACCAAGATGCTATCCTCCAAGGAAAGGAAGCCAATCTGGTGTTCCCCTGCCATAAACAAACTGCACAACAGAAGGAAGAAACTGTTGCAAAAGAGGGTAAAATCCCTTGAGTGGAGGAGCTCCATGGTCAACATCAGTAAGAAGCTGTGATCCTTGATAAAATCCTCCAAAGCTAGTTATGAAAACAAAATCGACACTGATTCTAAAGACAACCACAAAGCATTCTATAGCTATGTCAAGAATCTCAATGGCCACACTCAGATCTGCTCTGAGTTACAGCACAATGGCATTAAATATATAGACCCAACTGATATTGCAAACATTCTGGCAGATAGGATCAGTGCTAACTTTACCCCCCTCTCACCCCTGAAAGAGCACATCTCTATAACAGAAGACTGCAAAGTTGCTGTCATCATGGCTGCACAGGTAAAAAACACTCTCCAAAGCCAGGAACACAGCACAGCATCCATGGGTCCAGATAACATCCCAGGCTGTGTTCTACACAAACTACAGAATGAACAGGCACCACACCTACGTACCATGTTCAGTCATAGCCTCCCCTCAGGCTTTGTGCCTGCTGAATGGTGCACAGCGATGGTTATCCCACTACACAAGGGGGGAGCCACCATGGACCCCAGGAACTAGCACCCCATTAGCCTGATGAGCCTGCTCTGCAAGGCCATGGAATGTATCATCATATAAAAAAGACATTGGTAATCTCCAAACTCTGGACCACAACCATGTTGGGTTTGTAAAAAGCAGATCATGTCTCCTAAACCTAATAGACATCATTGAAGCAGTCACCAGAAGTGTAGACAAGGGTAAGGTGGTTCACACAGCCTATGTAGATCTTGCCACGGCTTTCAACACCATCCCCCACTCTGGAATTATAGATAAACCCACTAAACTAGGTATAAATCGCCATGAACTACATCATAGGTGGTAGTATACTTAACACTGAAAGTGTGATAAGAGACCTTGAGTCACAGGTGGACAGTGGACACCCTTGTGATAATCACATCCCCACAGTAGTCAGAAAATCCTTCTACATGGCACACCTCATCACAAAAGGTGTCTCATGCAGAATAGAAGAGGACATTGTTCCCCTCTACTCATCACTCACTAGATCCATAATAAAGTACAATGTCCCTTTTGCTATGTACCTCACAAGACATCTACAACAACTGGAAATCCTGCAGAAATACCTAACAAAGAGGATTAGCTGCCTGAAATACATGCCATACACAGACCGTCTCAAAATGCTCCAGCTGTACTCTCTCGCATATCGCCTACTCAGATGTGATCTCTGCCTAACATACAAAGCTATGTCAAACACAGAGCTGTTGGTCATGCTCCACGTAAAACACTCACAATCTCTCTGATCTTCGGCCCCAAAACCCAGAGTGAAATACAAAAGGAAGGGGTGTATCCATTTACCTTATGGATACCCACACCTTCAGGTTAGTGGCACAGCATGAGGCCTTGGAGCCCATGCAAGTGCAACTAACATTGGGCAAAGCTGCTTATCAGATTGTAGCCTGCTACAGATCACCTACCTTGTCTCAGGAACCTCACTCAGTATTTCTGAGAACACTGGAAAATATAAAGGTTCTACCAAACACCATTATATGAGGAAATTACAACTACCCAAACATTGACTGGGAGAATTACTCGTGTACAATGTCCTTTGCCCAATGCTTCCTAGAGTTTTAAAACTCAAACGCCCTGGAACAGCTGGTACACCACACCCACTAGAGGTGACAACATACTGGACCTGATTATTACCAACATGGGGTACCAGTGTTCCACACCAGAGATAAACCCCTCGCTGGTAATATCAGACCATAAAGTAATCAGACTGGACATCCAGATCCCCCCCCCCCCCAGTCAAGGAAACCACTGTGAAGAAATTTTCAAAAACAAACTGCACACTTCTCAAGACCAAAGTGGAAAGTTCCAAAGCCCCCTTGCTATAGGATAATGCTATACAATATGCAGAATCATTTACAAGTGCATTCTATGACCATCTACAGGGATGCATGGATCGAGACATCCCAAATAAAATCAAGACACACTCCTCCAAAAAGAAGAAACCAATCTGGTGGTCGTTGCCCATAAATAAGCTATACAACAGAAGGAGAAATCTAACACATGATAGAGCAAACTTCACAAAAGGAAAGGCATCACTGATCATTAATAGAAAGAAACAATTATCACTCATAAAATAATCCAAGGCCAGTTTCTAAAGACAAATTGCCAAGGAATCTAAGAATAACAACCACAAAGCCTTCATTAGCTATACCAAACATTTAGGTGACAACTCTCAAATATGTTGTCAGCTACTGCAAAATGGCAAAAATACACTGAACCAACTGACATTGCCCACATCCTGGCGGACAATTTCAGTGCAAACTTCAACCCCCCCTCACCCCAAAAGGGCCTGTGCCCATCCCAGAAGAAAGCAGAGCCCCAGACTTCATGGACATGCATGTAAAAACAGCCCTCTCCAAAGCTAAGAACACAGCATCAATGGGACTGGATGGTGTCCCAGGTAGCGTCTTACATTAGCCCCAAAAGGAACTACACCCTCGCCTACATTCACTGTCCAGACTCAACCTTACCACAGGCTATGTACTCAAAGAATGGCATACAGCAACAGCCATCCAGCTCCACAAAGGTGGTGCCACAACAGAACCTGGAAACTATTGCCCTATAGGCCTACTCAGCCTGGTCTGCAAAGCTATGGAGCAAATTATCATGGAACCCATAAACAGAGACATTGGGAACCTCCAGACACTGGACTCTACCCTGCCTCCTAAACCTAGTTGACTTCTTTGAAACAGTTACCAAGGACATAGATGGAGGTGAAAGTAGTCCACACATCCCACCTGGACCTCACTAAGGCCTTTGACACCATTCCCCCCTCTGGCATCATGGACAAGCTTACCAGCTTGAAAATTAACCCCTGTGTCACAGGATGGGTGGCCAACTGGCTCACAGATCAAACACACATGGTCAGAGTTGTATGTGCCATGTCCGACTCTAAACCAGTCACAAGTGGCATCCCACAGGTCTTGGTCCTGGGACCCCACCTGTTCAGTAGATACTGCTCAGAGGTACAGGCAAGCACAGGAGGAGTATGGCTGACCAAGTATGCAGATGACTGCAAACTGTGGTCCATAATCAACTCTACGGCTGACACAGGCATCCTCCAGAAGGGTCTTACAGAGACAGTGTCAAAACAATGCCCTCAAGCAGAATGCCAAAAAATGCATAGTCATCCCCTTTGGATAAAACAAAGTGCCCACAAATTACCACATAGGTGATAATCCAGTATGTATGGAGAATGTAATTATGGACCTGGGGACCCAGGTAGATAGTAAACTCTCCTTTGATGATCACATTGCCAAAGTGTTTAGAAATTCCTTCTATGTAGCCCACCTAATGTCACCTAATGTTACCCACTTTGTCAAGTCTGATGATGTCACCATCCTACAAATATACCTGTGGAAAAAAAGAGCTCCCAATGATGTGTATAGCACATTGTGTAAATGCATACTGCTGTTGTATTATAAGTAGTTAGCTAGGGGTTTGAATCCTGCACTTGTCAGTGTGCGTGTGTCTTCTTGAAAAGTAGCAACCTTTCTGAAGACTACTGAAACACCTTAAAAGTGGTATACTCATCTTTGTCAAGTGTGATGATGTCACCATCCTACAAATATACCTGTGGAAAGGAAAACTCCCAGTAATGTGTATAGCTTGCTGTGTAAATGCGTACTGCTATCGTGTCATAAAGTAGTTAAGTAGGGATTTGAATCTTGCACTTGCCAGCTGTATGAGAGTGTGTGTTTATCCTTGGAGAAGTGCAACCTTTTTGAAGACTACTGAAACACCTTAAAAGTGGTATACTCATCTTTGTCAAGTCTGATGATGTCACCATCCTACAAATATACCTGTGGAAAAGAGAACTCCTAGTAATGTATATAGCGTGTCGTGTAAATGCCTACTGCTGTAATATCATAAAGTAATTAGATAGGGGCTTGAATCCTGCACTTGCCAACTGTGTATGTGTGTCGCCTTGGAAAAGAGCAATCTTTTTGGAGTCGACTGAAACACCTTAAAAGTGGTATACTCATCTTTACCAAGTCTGATGATGTCACCATCCTACAAATATACCTGTGGAAAGAAGAGCACCCAGTAATGTGTATAGCACATTGTATAAACATGTACAGCTGTAATATCATAAAGTAGCTAGGTAGGGGTTTGAATCCTGCACTTGGTGACTGTGTGTGTGACACTGTTGGTCAATGTGTCATGGGTTTTGCTTTTACTACTGTATGACATATCACAATGACAACAGTATGCGCGTTACACGTCAGGTAGCTGTGTGGCAAATACATATACATACATGTGACCTCAATTATTTCATAGGTGGGAACCCTGCTTTCTCCATGAACACATCTGTTATCTTTGCCAGAGTGTGCTGCCGCTTTCCAGACCTTAGGTCACATCTGTATGCTTGTGACAAGCCTAGCCACTGCCGTGATCCCTGGCCTACGTCATCCATTTCACATACACTCATTACGGTTTCTACTGAATAGTGTGAGTGAGGGTTTATGCCTGAGGTATATTTGAAACCTGTTCAAAAGCAGCAAAGTCTGTCAAAGATGGCTATTAATTATAGGTGTGCAACAACCTTTGTGGATATGCATGCAGACCCCATATTGCTTATGTGATCCACAGAGGGATTTCCAAAACCCTTTGGAAATGTGATTATCAAAGGAGAGATGACTTAACACATGGCTCTATGTATACATCGGTACCTGTTCCACATTTTGGGGGCTACTATCTGTATAGTACTCTGGGGATACTATGTTTTGTAAAAGTGGATGACTATGCTTTATTTGGCTTATAGCTTTACAGCATGGGTTTGACACCAGGTATCTGTCTGTATGATACCCTTTTGGAGGATGTGTGTGTCATCTGGAGAATGCATTATAGCCCACAGTATGCATTGCCAAACGTGGCCAGACATATCCCTACTGTGTTTGCTTGTACCTAAGAAAGCTATATGCCAAAAGGAGTGGTCCCAGGAATGAGTGCAGGTGAATACCACTTGTTACTTGCATAGAATAGTACTTGAAGGCTGCAAATGTTACTGTGTGTCCTACATCTGTGTGTCAGTTGTTAAGCCATCATCTAACAATTGTTTATGGGCAGGTTGCTGAGGTTATGTATACTACTATAATGCAAACCAATGACAGATAGTAACAACAGTATCACCCACAGCACAGTATTAAACCGTGTCATACACACACGTGTACTCACGTTCCAAAATATGTGTAGTACAATGCATACTGGCCGCCAATAGAAACTATGGAGTGTTAACACTGTCTAATACAGGGCATGTCACCTTGCCCATGTGTCCAATATGCACGTACATGCAGACAGTGCACCTCAACCATGTTCACAAATGTACACCTGTAAATCTGTGCTGCACACATCCCACACTTACTGTCCACTCTATAACACATGCTGACAAAACTACACACATCAGCCAAGTGGCACATGAGCAGACAATATACAATTGGAATAAACACTGATGTAGACAATACTACATTGATAATTATAGCTTTAATGCATCATGGCTGCTCAGCTACACCTTCAAGGATATCATTACACTTTACTGCTGACAACATGCTACACATTAAAACATTGCTATACTGTAATAAAGTCACCCTGTGCATCAGCACAATGTTAGCCTGTTCCTGCATCAATGTTACAGATGACAGGAGATGGCACAGGTTTCATCATATGCACAGGGTGTGTTGTTGGTTTGCCAGAGGCCTACATTGAGCCATACAATCGACATGTGTGTGTGAGTGTGTGTGTGTGTGTGTGTGTGTGTGTGTGTGACGGCCAAGAGTACTGTCATGGGCCAATGTGGATGTAATGTGTGCAGGTATGTGTTTGCCCTAGGTGTCTGGTTTATGTTTGTGTACCTGCATGCACACAGTTCCACCATGTGGCTGCCATATACGGGGATTTGTGTGACAGCTATAGACTGTACCTGGCAGGCTTTACAGATCACCGTCTCTGGCCATGGATACAGGACCTGTGCCTGGCAGGGGTGCTACAGACAGTATCAGGTACTAATCCAGACTGGGTACTATCCTCAGAGGTTGACATATGTCCACTGGATTCAGGTCCCTGCTGGGACTGACCAGAGCCATGTGCACATGGCCTTCTAGGACGGTCTATGGACAGCCCCCCCAACGTTGCTTAGGGCTGGGACTGGCACTACGGGAGCGGCCATGACTTGATGGATGTCCCCTGCGACTGCCAGCTGATGTTGTTGCTGGCATACGTCCATGTCAACGTCTCAAACATCCCGCACTGTCCTAACACATGGACATGACATTGTGGAGGACATCTAATGTCTCACCCCAACATCTATCAATGACCTCAGTGCAATTACATATGGCACCTGCTAGGTCATGGATACTGTCATTTACGGAGGTGTTATGAGCCCTCTGTGCCCTTAGTCCCTGTCTGGTGTACCGCTCCATACATGCCTGTGCCTCCATGACAGCCTGGAACATGCGTATGTTTGTAAGAGCTGTGGCACGTCTGCCAGGGGCATGATGACCAGCAGTGCTCTGTCGAGAACCCCTGGGCATCTGCCTATGTGGTACCATTCCAGACATCTGGCTATGGCTGCTGTGTCCTGATACATGTGCCATAGATACCACACTGTCCTGGCCAGTGCCAACTGTACACTGTCCCTCTGCTAAGGGCATTGGTGATGATGGATGTACAGGCAGTATGACTGTGTGCATGGATGGGGTGGAGACTTGTGTACTGTTAATTGGTGGCCCAACTACAGACTCTGACAAACCAGCCTGTGCCTCAACACACCTTTCCTCATTATCACTATCTGTGTCAGTGACATCAGGTTCCCTACTGCACTGAACCAGCCCCTCCTCAGCACCTGTGAGAGGAAAACAGGAAACACACTTTAAGACCTGTACATGATGTCAGACCACATGCACACATGCACATACACATATGCGCATACACATATGCACATGCACACATGCATACATGCACATGCACACATGCATACATGCACATGCACACATGCACATGCACACATGCACACATGCACATGCACACATGCACCCATGCACACATGTGCACATGCACATGCACATACCATGCCACGGATACAGGACCTGTGCCTGGCAGGGGTGCTACAGACAGTATCAGGTACTAATCCAGACTGGGTACTATCCTCAGAGGTTGACATATGTCCACTGGATTCAGGTCCCTGCTGGGACTGACCAGAGCCATGTGCACATGGCCTTCTAGGACGGTCTATGGACAGCCCCCCCAACATTGCTTAGGGCTGGGACTGGCACTACGGGAGCGGCCATGACTTGATGGATGTCCCCTGCGACTGCCAGCTGATGTTGTTGCTGGCATACGTCCATGTCAACGTCTCAAACATCCCGCACTGTCCTAACACATGGACATGACATTGTGGAGGACATCTAATGTCTCACCCCAACATCTATCAATGACCTCAGTGCAATTACATATGGCACCTGCTAGGTCATGGATACTGTCATTTACGGAGGTGTTATGAGCCCTCTGTGCCCTTAGTCCCTGTCTGGTGTACCGCTCCATACATGCCTGTGCCTCCATGACAGCCTGGAACATGCGTATGTTTGTAAGAGCTGTGGCACGTCTGCCAGGGGCATGATGACCAGCAGTGCTCTGTCGAGAACCCCTGGGCATCTGCCTATGTGGTACCATTCCAGACATCTGGCTATGGCTGCTGTGTCCTGATACATGTGCCATAGATACCACACTGTCCTGGCCAGTGCCAACTGTACACTGTCCCTCTGCTAAGGGCATTGGTGATGATGGATGTACAGGCAGTATGACTGTGTGCATGGATGGGGTGGAGACTTGTGTACTGTTAATTGGTGGCCCAACTACAGACTCTGACAAACCAGCCTGTGCCTCAACACACCTTTCCTCATTATCACTATCTGTGTCAGTGACATCAGGTTCCCTACTGCACTGAACCAGCCCCTCCTCAGCACCTGTGAGAGGAAAACAGGAAACACACTTTAAGACCTGTACATGATGTCAGACCACATGCACACATGCACATACACATATGTGCATACACATATGCACATGCACACATGCATACATGCACATGCACACATGCATACATGCACATGCACACATGCACACATGCACATGCACATGCACACATGCACATGCACACATGCACACATGCACATGCACACATGCACCCATGCACACATGTGCACATGCACATGCACATATGCACACATGCACATGCACATATGCACATGTACGCATGCACATGCACACGTGCACACATGCACATGCACAGATGCACACATGCGCACACACAAATACACTCATTAAATCAGACACACACAGACACACAGACACACACACACACACACACACCACCAGCAATCTCAGAACATACTCAATAGCAGTTGATGGTGGGGTACAGTATCTCAAGCAAAACAGTCATATCACACATGTCAGTATGCAGGACATGTGTTGCTCAACAGCATGCAGTGCAATTGTAGACAGTCCTTGTTACTAACAGTATACATGGCTTTGATGCATGTGTTTTCTTGTTCGGTGATTGGCCTCCCCCTGGAACGCAATGCATACATGGACACAACATTGCTGTGCAAGTATTCAAAACTCTGTAATGTACTGTGCACCATCACTCAGAGGTCTACATACCATGGCTGGATCTGTATCTGTGTGTCACATAGATATCCAATTCTGATTAGAGCCTCTGTGTCTTTAGCAAATGTGGACACAGTTTTAGCTCATGCATGATGTGTATACACATGAGATCAGTAGTGCATATATAACTGATGGAATACCATTAGTCCACATACCCAATGTACAGTAGTTATGGTGAGTGTAGATCATATTGTGTACATGCCAGTGTCATCCATGACATGACATGCTAAAACACAACTGCAAATTTAAACATCACACATACCCAGTGTGTGTCATATGACCTAGTCACTCAATAGCATCACAAGACATATATGTGTCAGTTGTGCAAATGGTGATTGGTATGCATATTGTTTAGAGGTGAATATGTTTGCACACACACAACATTGAGGTGTATAGCAATGAAAGCTATGTGTAGTACCGTGGTTACAGTAATTGGATGGGGTGTAATACCATAAGCCATCATCAAGAAGCATCATGTGTTCACTCAAGGCTACAAATGTGTCCCAAACCAGAACCTATCATGCTGTACTGGAACTGCACTACCATAGCTACATTCACCATTTCACAACCAGTTGTTACATGGGTTTGTAAGGAAGCCAGTAAGGAGAATTCCCTAACATGAATATGTTGTGTGTTGCAGAGTGTTTCACTGCCCCATGATAGGCCTCTACCCCTCAGGTATATTATGTGTGCTGTGTGGATGACATTTGGGATACTGGAGTGTGACTTTACAGAGGGTTTGTGAATCCTTCATGTGTAGCATGTTAACATGTTCAGTGTATGACATAGTTGTGTATGTTATGTGCATGTTGTGTATCGACTCTGCCTATCCAATGGTCACTACAGTGTAGCCACATTTGTTTGAGATGGTCTGTATATTGCATGTGTTTGAGGCAGCTAATCACATTAGTGAGATGTGCGTGGTCTCACAGCAAACATGCACAGCATGCATTATGGGTAGGTGTGTTACTTGTGTACATGGCCTACACCTTAACTATGACATGCACTTTTTATTTGCAATAATAAATGTAGAACACACTCACCAGCATCTGTCCGCTGACTTGCTGTCACACCAGAGGGACCTACATAGATATGAAACAATTTGTCAGTGGCGACAACTGTGGCATTGCTACTGTGGGTTTGCAATCTTACAGTAGAACAACAGTTTACATTCACAGGCCTACAGATTATGTTCCAAATGATTAGCATTGCACAACAACAGGCTCCACATCTTCTAACTACACAGTACACATCTCACATATGCATGATCTACCAATAGAGGTAACAGTAGTCTACAGATATGCCATGTTACCTGCATGCTCCATGTGTTCTGCTGGGTGGCTCCAACCTCCATCATGGTAAATGTCTGCTGCTGTTGTTGTTGGGCAGGTGCCACCAGGCTCAGGAGCAGCTCCTCCACTCTGGTGAGGGGGGGTGGATGTTAACCCCACCACCTGTTGCAAGCTGTTGTCTCCATATATCAGAAGCACGCTGACGGACATGTCTAAGTAGATCACTGCAGTGGTGGTGTACCTGCTCATATGTCCAGTTATGCAGGCCTACCTCGTTTAGCCTCCAGACAACATCTTGCCACATTGCAGTACGCTCCTGCTGGTCTTGGTTGGTTCTGGAGAATAGTAGGCTATAGTGCTGAATCATACAGCTGGTAAGAATCTCATCTTCAGCACTACTGTAGCTAGGATTTCTATGGTGTGCCATGATCCCTGGAAGACATAAAGAAAAAGATATGTGTGAGCAAGTCATATGGCACATTTAACATTATACAGTACAGATATCACTGAACTGCCATATATAGCAACCTATTAGCTGACTGAGATTAAACACTTTCACTACCACCTATCAGTGCTCACCCCACAACTGCTTGAAAGTGCCTGGCACGCTCTATATAATACACCATGTTCTGCACAGCAACAAAATAAAATCACTATATAATACTATACAAGAGTACCTGGCACACTGTATGCAACACAATGCACCACCTAGCCAGAGCAGATATAGATCAAGCCAATGCATAAAGAAATATGTCATCCATCGCAATGTTTGTAAGGTCCAGTTACAGTATTACCATTATACCACACAACTTGTTGATGGCAAACCCGTGGCCAAAATAAGTGCACAATTGTGAATATAGGTGGCATACTGCTGTAGTAAACTATAAATGTTGCTAGATACGCAGTTATATGTTGTAACACACATATGACAGAGGACATGTTACAGGCATACCCACACACACATCAGACATAATTACAAGACACAAAGGTATGGCAACCCAGATAAGCTTTACGTGTATACCATACAGTACTGTGTGTCAGTACTTACAAAACCTTAAGCTTGAGGAATGTAATCTGTGATGACTACAGGGACCACACAAAACAGTGGTTCCATGCAATGTGGACATACACCATACTTTGCTGTTTAGGCCCAGAGCTTCAAGTAGTACTACAGTACATACAGGATTTGGATTCAACATCAGTACCAATCAATAAGCATACAAGTAGTGCTTTAGCCTCCAATGACACACCCCAGTTAACACCAAGGGACTACATCAGACTGTATGCCATAGTGATTTATCTGCCTAGCAACAGCATACACAGCTTTTGCTGGGATCAAAGCAAGGACCCATAATACCATGACAGAAACAGTTTCCCACTAAGCTATCCCACAAATACACATCTTTGACATATTCACCAACACATTGACCATCACACTCAGTCAAGTTTACATAGAATCTATTGCAACAAGTAGATGTGGGTGTGTATGAGTATATATGACTGTATCTGTGTGTGTGTGTGTGTGTGTGTGTGTGTGTGTGTGTGTGTGTGTGTGTGTATATATATATATATATATATATATATATATATATATATATATATATATATATATATATATATATATACAAACATACATATATACATCCATTGGTGTACATATACATATAGGCACATATACAGTCCACCTTTCATGGTGGGAATATCAATTATACAAAGGATGTGAGGTATACAGTAATGTAATAATATTGCACAGTCTTGTGAGAAATGCATTGAAAGTGTTCACAGCCAAGGTAGCTTTAGCAGGCCTCACTGGCTGTAACATTGCAAACTGAACAAAACACCCACAGTGTTTAACCACCACATGTCATATACCAGCACTGTATACTGTCTTGTTTGTCACACACTAAAACCTACATACAAATATGCACATAACCTTCACCAACATATATATGTCCACCCTTCACAAACAGTTGCAATATGTCCCTTGCTCTATGCACATATACAGATGTTAATATATATGACACATATATATCTCTCTGTATGTGTATGCCATAAACACACAAGATCCACACTGTTGTAAGTCCCTGGACCTCACAGCTGAACTGTTGGGCCTTACTGCAACATGAACAGGTGTCACATGTGAACACACAGTAACATTAGAGGGGGTATATATAACTCCAAATGCTAGATTAGCATACTAGCCTGGTACAGCAGTTGCCAATGCTAAGCTACACTTTAATATGACTATCATGCATGTGTTACTCTGTCACACCCATGTTTATATAAATGTTTGTGCTAATCCCCCAAACAGCCATTGGCCACACTACTGTACAGAACACAGATAACATGGATCAGATGTTTGACATTTAATGCTGAGCTACACATTTCACAGTTATGTCCCACTGCCCACAGGTACACACTGAATTGTCCATGGCAGTAGTTAAGCAGGACATCTGTGCATAGATACATACTGCTGCCACATATGAATGGTTCACATTATGTAGAGTACTCTTCAAAAACATCTACTACATGCTAGTAAATACATATCTGTTACATATCTTTCCTTTGTATGAGTTGGTATTATTTCTTTTTCTTTTTCCTTTTGCTTTTCACGGTCTCCCTCTCTCTCTCTGTCTCTCTCTCTCTGTCAGTCTCTGCAATAGAGTGATTGAGTTTGTTGGCAGCAATTACAGACTGCTTTTATAGGTATTTGCACATGTGCATGTGATGGCCTCTGCACCAATTGGTGGCCACCATTTGCTAATTGCATGCAGCCTGCTGTGTGGTAATTGCAGTAATCACTGTCATAGCAACCCAATGCTATAAATTGCTAACTCAGGTAGGCATGGCCCTTTCAGCTTTCCAAGATGGGGATCATGCTTGTTTGTTGTGGACATCGTTGTTTAAGGCAGAAGGTTGGTATAGTTCTTACATCTGAAGCCAGGGGTGTAGCCAGTGATTTAAATGTTGTACTCAGACCTGAATGTTGCTGCTTCCAGTACACACTTGTCAGTGTAGAATTGTACTCAGCCCTCAAAATGCTAACCCAAGATACATGGGAGTTTGTACTTTCTTTTCTACTTGTACAATTAACTGCCATACAAAACTAGTTATTGAGATGTATTCCTTTGACACATGAATTGTTTGTGAACTGCTATACTGTGAATATTAATGTCTAACTTCTGAACAGTTTGTGCTTTTTTTGTGTTGACATTAGCACAGGCTGCTCAAGAAAACTGGACAAATTTCAGTACTGAGTATGCCTACCTACATCCTTGGTAGACCCTGAACACACAGGTATATTCTACATTTGGGTAAGGGTGCAGAAGTACAGAGAGCATTATGTATTATTGTGTGAATTTTATCTTGCTGGACTTAAAGGGCTGCTGTGTACCTGTTAGTTTATCAAGGCAAGTGTTCTGTCTGTGTAGCTCCCAACTGTGGACCTATCCACATGGAAGCCAGAGGTTAGCCTGTTATTCTTTGTCTGTGCACCACACCGGTCTTTTCAGCACTGGAACAATTGTATTGTTACAGTTGGTTCCTACCAGTACATGGCTACATCCTTTTGTATTTCAGTGTTGTACTCCTACATAAGGGTATGCTTCTGGAACTCCTTCCAAAGCTATTTGCACAGTGTGTAACAGCAGAAAACCTGATATGCCTGTGTGTTTCTGCCTCTGCCAGGCCTCTCAAATACTCAGGTACATATTTGAACAGACTCAGGGAAAAGTAGGTAAAAGTGAGGTACACCTTTAAAATATTAGTGCCATTACATTAAGACTTTGAGAGAATCAGAGCATATTGATTAATACACCTTTTCTGAAGTACAAGCAGTGTCTAACTCTTACTTATTGTCATTATTCATTAAGTGTAATTCATCACCTTTCTGGCCAATGTCAGTACTTTTCAGAGGGATTCAGAGGGACACAGCTAAAATGTGTTTCAAAATCAGGAACATCCCTGAAAATTAGGCACAGTTGGGAGGTATGGCCTCTGCCCTAATCAGATATGCCAGTGTTTGTTCTGCTATGATACTGTGTGGGGGTTGTAAAGTGCTGCTGTAACATTATTTCCTGCTAGAATGGCTGCTTCTCTTATCACAGTCATGTAATGCAATTCCACAACAACTGCTGGTAAAGATCCACAGAACAAGTTGTGTGTTATGGCATTCCTATTTTTCATTTACATTCACTCACTCTGATGCATGATATATTTATTTCAGCACCAACTTGTTGTATATCTTTTGTGGCTTAGTGGTACTTCATGCAGTGTAGTGTGCACAAGGTCCCGTGTTCGAGATTGACAGAGGTGTTTTATTTTGCTGCTGAGCAGAACAAGGGCCCTCACATACAGAGTGACTAAGGCACTTTTAAGCAGTTGTGAGTGGGTTTGCACAGGTTTGTGTGATGCTTAGCAATGCTTAGCTAAGTGCAAACAAGCGCACACTCTCGCAAACCCACTAACTACTGCTTAATAGTGCTTACTCCCGCTAATCCCCGCGCTCATTTCTTTGAAAGAAAAGAAAAATGGGGAGATAGGAAAGTGGTGAAAAAGGTTCACAAAGAGGGAAAGACAGTAGGGAAAATAGCTCGGGATGTGCAGGATGGGTGTAGGGAAGGTTCATAGCTGCCCATTTCTTTAACAGCAACAGCTGTGCATATGGAATAAATTTGGAGGTAAATATGAAACCTTCAACCCCTGAGAGAGGGGTGAGGACAACAAAGTATGTTGTAATGCCAATTAAATTACATTTTATGTGTCCAGGGGACATGTGTGCAAAATGAGCAGCTATATATGGGGCATATTTTTTTTTTTGGGGAGCAGATTGCCCTTTTTTTCAGGTGAAAGTGGAATGTGGGGTAGGGAAAGCAGGTATATTTGGGGCGGTAAGTTGGGGAGATAAAAAGACAAGACAAACAAGATGCATACAGGGGCAGAATATGACACGTGGTGGGTGAACACCATTGATGGGGAGGGATGTTTGGAAATCGCAAGCCCATGAGCCCACAGATGGCAACAGTGGAACTGAGATCCCCACCCATGGGCAGTCACCACTGTACCTTCACAGCCCACAGGGTGGCTGTGCTGGGGGCTGTGTAGGAGGGGAAGGCTGACCCGGGAGTTGCGCCACTTGTGCCGCAAGCTGGCATAGAGGTTCTGCAACAGAACGCTCAATCTCTCTACGCACCACAGTGTGGACCATTCAAAGGGTGATAGGTGGCCCTCCTCCACCCATGCTTGCACAGAGGGGCTGAGCCCCATCCCCTGCTGCACTTCCACTCAAAGGTGGCACAGGGTCAGTGGATGAGGAGGTCCCAGACTGGGCACCGGACCTGCTGGTGCCAGGTGCCATGGCCAGCTGAGGTAGGACAGGTGGGTCCGCTGGGACTGGCCTTCCCATACGAACTATGTTTTGGAGAATTTAATAAAGATATGGGTTAGCAACAGTCAACAGCATTCCCAATTAGTTATAACAGCATGCAGAAGTATTCCCATTAACCCAACACACCAGAGTTTCAACAGTTGAACAGCAAGCATAACACATGCATATATAGAACAATACTGGACATTACAACAGCATGCAGGTTTAATTGATGGCAACAGGCCACCAATATTGTGGTATCTGAACAGGGCACATGCATAGAAATGAATGCAAATATTTATAAACCAATAGGACATATGTCCCAACAAATGTTTTGAGATTAGAGGTACCCATTGAGGTGTGGAATTGCATTTTTATGCACATACATTAGGGTGGAAAAGATAGCTCAATTAACAACTTATATATCCTTCTAGTTTACACTACGTTCCTATTAACTGCAGTTATATGTCCCTTAAATGTATTATTACACTACCCAATGTCCTTCTATTGTGCAATTGGATTTTGCTAGATCATTATATACATGAGCTGTATCTGACATGCAAACTGTCCAGGATGCAGATGTTACTGCTACATATTTTGAGAGTTGCTCACACACACTACTGCTGAGATGGTACACTGACAGCTCTACTTTCATATAATTATCTAGACATGTTCAGGTGAAATTATCAGTTATATGTTAACAGCTCCCTACATTTCTGGCAGCACACTGACATTTCTGGGGAGCACAATACCAAGCTACTCATGTGTCAGATTAACATGTACATGCTGGGCATGAACCAACAGTTAAGGGCTGTATATATGCATAACAACTACTGGCACTCCCTTCATCCACTTGATATGGTTTTACCCAAGTGTGGGTTAACTAACACTGTTTAATACAACATTACTATTTCTAAAATGCAACAGTACAACAACATATCAAAGAAAATCACACAGACACACTCCAGGAATTATACCTTTATTAAGATTTATTACACCTTTATTTATTGTGTTAAAACACTTTTCTGAAGGCTCTCTCATTTATTTTATATAACAGTACATGCAGAATAATTATTAAATAATTATTATACCTTTATTTATTGGGTTAAAACACTTTTTTGAAGACTCTCTCATTTATTTTATATAACAGTACATGCAGAATAATTACTAACCTGCCTGGTGACACAGCCTTTGCAGCCTATCTTCATGGGCTTGCTGATTCATAGCCCGGACACCTACAGCTGTGAAGTAAATGCAGTGATAATGAGACATACCTATCCATAGTATAGACAAGAATAGCAATTCTTAAATACTTAATACAATGGCTACTTACTCAGTACTGGGGCATTTGCCATCCCACGGGCCTCCTGGATCCACTGGTCCAGTTGATCCTCCTTATGTCATTTCAGGTCAGAGTAATGGTGCCTGACCTGCTCACCAGTCCAAGGAACGCCAGTGGCACTAGTGAGATCATGAGCGAGACAGTTCCAGGCATCCGTTTTGTATTGGGTGCCCTGGTACTGGCCCCACAGGAGTCTTTCCTCTTGATTATGGACAAGGAATAAAACCATTACTTTGGTCTCCTCAATGCCCCAACGTTGCACTCGAAATCAAGTGCCTTCTCCAACACCGGCCATGCTGACTGCAGAAGGGAGCTACAACCAGTTATGTCAAGTATTCCCACCTGTGGAGCTTAAATATGCCTCATTTCCCGCACTTATTCGTGACTGGCCAATTTTGAAAAAAACTCAGCTGTAGGCACACCTGCTTAGCTGATGTTAGCAATGTTTAATATTCCTTTGATAGATATGTGTCTGTTGAAAGTGCATGGTTATGAAATGCTGTCATGGCTTAGTGGTTATGTACTGTGACTATAGTGCGCAGTATCCCAAGTTCGAGCCCTGTCACTGTTTTTTATTTTCCTACTAGCCAGACCTGAATGGTAAAGGTGCAGTAAAGGAGGTATGGCCACGTTTAGCTGACTTTGCTCAACTTTGCCTGACTGTGCTCAGCGTTGCTCGACATTGCCTGACGTTGCCCGACGTTGCTCGACATTGCTCGAAATTGCCCGACATTGCGCTGGTTAGCACGGTGCACAGCTGCGTGCAAACATGTTCTGTTTGCGCTAGTTTGCGCAATGTGCAGCTCCGCGCAAAGACAGCTACGAGCAATTAAATATAAATATGCTCAATACTGGTAAAATATGCTTAGCAGTGCTTTACATTGCTTAAAATAAGTTACTCATGCATCAGTATGCATAATCATTTCACCTTCCTATATATATATATATATATATATATATATATATATATATATATATATATATATATATATATATAATTCGTTCACTACTACATATAACATTTCAATGCTTTTTACAAAACTTTAAATAATACATGTCAGGAAATACTTTTGTATACAGATTTCCAACAGAAAATAAAAAGTGTAGTGGTAGGATTCGAACCGGGAATGCCTCATCTTTGTGCGAAGGCTGCAACCACTACGTTATTGCTTTTTCACTTAATTTGCATATATTTTTCTTATTATCCTCTTCGGTGTCTAAACTGCTAACTGTAGCTAAGCAATGGGCAAACCTGCGCAAACACGCACAAATACGGGCAGCTATATCGGAAATGAAAAAAAAAATTCCTTTTACTTTTTATATTTGCATGGGGTTTACTATATGGGGGAGTTTAGTGTTAGAATGTATACATGTGAGCGGACTCACTCATGTAACCAGACATTTCCCGAGTTTCAAACTTGCAGGAGCGTGGATTTTTGGACTGATCAGCAGTCCAACACGCCCCCTACACTCGTCCATGCTCCGTGTTAGTTTTAGAGTTGAGGCAACGCGCCCTCACCCTCATTAATACGCATGGCGCTCTTCCGTCTTACTCTTAGACTGGCTCTTCCGTGTAAGACTAATTTAGTCGTACATAGAAGATTAGTGAATCCTGGGGTTAGTCTTTTATATGCAACAATGGAGAATCCCCTAACAAGTTAAACATATTCTGTAAACTAGTAACAATGCTCCAGTTGTGAGAGATGACTCCCTGATACATTTCATATCCTTGCAAATAGGTATCGGAGAAACGCAATGCCCTGTCTGGAAAAGCAGCAGTATTATTTTGTTTATTTGTATTTTTGTATTATTCAGCTCCTGGTTTGAATGAAATCTTGTGGTTCCTGCTTGGGAAGTAGACACTCTTGCTCATTTACCGGTGTTCCAGCACACCCGCTTATGCCACCGTTATATTGATGAGATCTTTTTTGCATGGGTGGGCCCTGCCCAAGGGCTGGAAGACTTCTTCCTAGCCATGAGTGACAGTATTAGTTTTTTTGAAATTTGTTAAATCAGGTTCTGGTAACACTGTTTCCTTTCTTGATACTTCTGTTTCTATTGATGTCATCAGCAGGAGCATAGTAGTCTAACATTTTCAGAAAAGAAACCTATCATATCTTTTTAGATTTTACCAGCCAACACCACTTCTACATGAAAAGGAACGTGTTAAGGGGTCAATTCATTAGACTCTCCAGACTGGTTAGCATGGATACTACTTTTTATGCTGACATGGACGTTTTGTGTAACCTGTTTTTGCAAAAACATTACCCTAAGGATCTTGTGTATAGCATGGCTCAGGAAGTGGCTAGAGACAGACACAGTAAATTTCAGCCCATTCTTCACTGTGGTTTTACACCTAAACAAAATAATACTGCTGCTTTTCCAGACAGGACATTGAGTGTCCCGATTACCTATTTGCAAGGATATGAAATGTATCAGGGATGTCATCTCTCACAACTGGAACATTGTTACTAGTTCACAGAATATGTCTAACTTGTTAGGGGATACTCCATTGTTTGCATATAAAAAGACTTAATCAGAAATTCACTTGAGAACAGAAACTCAGCACTGGTGTTAAATTCTGTTAGAAACATTACTGACCCACCTGGCATGTTCGAGTGGGGCAAATGTGTTTGTTGCAAGTTTATTTTCAAAGGGAACTGCTACACTTTTTGTACACAGTGCCCATCATTTTGACTGTTCATCCACTAATTTGGTTTATGCTGCAGTTTGTAATTCTTGTCATTATTTCTATGTGGGAAAGACTTGCAGCAAACTGTCAGACAGAATAAAAGAACATTGTAGGGCTATCAGAAGTTCTGACTCTCGAAATGCACTTGCTAGGCATTCGCTAACTTGTACTAATTTTGAAATATTTCTATTTTATATATTAGAGCAAGTAGAACTGTTTTTTTGGTGACTATGCCACTCTTCTGGAGGTTAGGGAACTCAAATGGCAACTTTTGCTGGGAGCAGATTCAGCTCCTGGTTTCAATGATAATATCAGTTTAAAATGTGCTTTGAAATGGCTTACCTGAGTTCACATGACAGACTCACTTTTTACTAGTTTGTTGTATGCTGTATATTGTACATGATTTTTCAGGTCACTTCATTACCATATAATGATATGTGCATATTTAAAGAAGGATAGGGTTATTTCATTGGCTGTTACTGTTTTACTGCTTTATTGCCATATGACATGTAGCATATATTTACTGATTTTCTTTGTACCTTCTTATTTCTGAAGAAGTTCTTACATATTAAAAGAATGAAAGTGTGCTCAATTACTGGTCCTGGTGTTGTTTTTTTCATATAGCTGTAGAAGCTTTTTTTGCCTATATATATATATATATATATATATATATATATATATATATATATATATAGATATGTATATATATGATGTGTGTGTGTGTGTGTGTGTGTGTATATATATATATATATATATATATATATATATATATATATATATACAGTTCCCCTTTACAATCTTAAAATACAGAAATCTCAAATTTCAGTATCTTGAAACCAGAAAGGTGACCGTTCAAAATCCTGAAACCCCAAAACCGCAAAATACAAAATCACGAACACATACACACCACACACCACACAACACATACACTATCCTATCCACGCTACATACACAAACACAACAACACAAATCAACACACCTACACTACATATAAGCAGGAGGGCAAGCCCCTCTGCACCCCCTATGTGGGTGGCTGCGCCCACCACACCCCCCTACTTCTATATGCTAACTCCGAGATCGCACAGACAGAAAAAGACAGCAAACTCACACCCAGACATTCCACAGTAGACACACACATCACACATATACAACCAACAACATATCCAACACTTACACACTCATACTTTCACCTGCCTACTTTAACCCACACGTACAACTTACATACTCACATACATCCAAACTCCCACCCAAAACCCTTACAAAACACTCACTTACCTTAAATCACACCTAATCCACAAATGATACTGTACACCATCCACAGAAAACACCAGACGTAACGAAGCATAAAGCCATAACCGTGAATTCGAGATATTCAAATTCGCGATTATGCACTTTCGCTATTTTAAAAATTCGCCTTTATGGTCTCAGGATACTGAAATTCGAGATTTCAGTATTTCGAGATTATAAAGGGGAACTATATATATATATATATATATATATATATATATATATATATATATATTTATATTTTATATATGTATATATACATATATATATATATATATATATACACACACACACACACACACACACACACACACACACACACACACACACACACACACACACACACACACACACACACACACACACACACACACACACACACACACACACACACACACACACACACACACACACACACACACACACACACACACACACACACACACACACAGAAATAAAATGCAGATTTGTCAAAGATACAACAGTGTCTACTGATATATTCCCTTGAAAAATTAGAAGCTGATAAAACTCTGATGGAGATTCGGCATAATGAATAAGCTTCATAAGTTATAACTGAAATTTTTCAGGATATCCCAGATTCAGAAATCCACAGCATGTCCATGTTACTTTAAAAGCCAAAGTCAACAATAAAAACAGCTTGCAAGTTTGATTCCCTGGACTTAGTGAAAACATTTATTGAACTGAACATTATTGCTCAAAAATATCCCATTCTAAGAACTTCTGCACTATTCTTCTGCACCACAAAACACATGCATGAAAGCATCATTTCAAAATTAGTAGAATATGATATTGCATACATACATTTACTAGAAGTGAACATGTTCCTCCCACCAGGGGTGGCCTTAAGCATAAGTAAACTATGCGGTCAATTAAGGTGACGTATTCAAGCATTTGTGGAGATGAAACTTTTTTCCCATGCTGAATCTTGCACTGAGCTGAGTAGAAGCAGATCCTGAATAAAGGACTATGAAATGTATAATTCTTCCTTTCTCATTCGATGTATTGTCAGCATCCCCCCCTCCATTTTTGTCTGGTAACTTTTTTCTTATCAGCTTGTTATACACTGTCCATTTGAGGTATCCATGGCAGTAATAAATAAACTCTACACCTTGGGATGATGATTGAGAAAAGTGGATGAATCTGAAAGAAGATAGGAACCAAGGGGTTAGAGTAAAACAGGAAGGACACAATAAAACTCATAGTGGTATTATTTTTAACAAAACTGAGCTTGAGAAGTGCTGAAGAAGAAAGATCTTGAAAATACCAATAAAAGCAAGAAACAATACTGAATGTTAATGTATGTTTGCAGTGCATACAGACTTAACAGTTTGTAGGTGTTTTGAAGTATTTTTCAGAACACTGGATCTTTGCTAGTGCTTGTTTATAATGCACCAGTAACTATTTTCCTTCCATTCTCATAATTTGAGCTATTGATGGTCCACAGACATTCCTTAAGTGTTACTATGCAACAAGTTTGAGTTCTGTAGTCTTTTGATATGAAACAGGCACTGTAGGTGCATGGAGTTGTTTCAGTGTACAAAATGGGGACTGTAGAACTATGCAATATGCAATTAACTGGATGAATTATGTTAATGTGGGAGATAGGAGGACCCCCCCTGCCAGTGGTAGCACTAGGAAGGGGGCACAAAAGGACAGGTGCCTCCTCCGTGAAAGTATGCGCACATACTGAGTGCCCCAGTAAACAACTCATCCCAATGGGCCAGATCCAACATAAGGCAGCCTAGGTAATGCTTGCAGGGTGGTGCTGTAAACATTAACCAAATAAAATTAAAAAAGAAAGAAAGAAACTAGCCAAAACAAATTACAAGCTTGAATCTCCAGCATTTGCTGATAATCTGGTCCACTCAGCTATTCTGTTTTGTACCAGTATTTCATTGGTTCAAATGTATAGCATTTGAACCAATTAGAGACAGTCTGTAGCTAAGATGGAGTAACTGGCAAAAATGTGGCCTTCCTTTCCTTTTCTATTATTTTCTCTTTTTTTTTACTACCTATGTGAGCTGCTTCTGGAAACTAATAGACATGCTACTATTCCCTGGTGCTTTCTGGAGCTGTGGGGTTAGTGTCTAAAGCATGGTCTTTTATTTTTTGCTGATAGTGTGAGCTGCTGTCAGCACATGAAACAATTATTTTATTACTGTTCCTTAAACGTTCCTGGAATTTTATGGAAAAGGACTTATTTTCAAAGAGTGAGAGCAGTCCTGTTATGCAGCAGAAAATTTTCTTTTATGAGAATTGTTGCATTCTATTTGTGAGAACTGCTGCATTTCGTGTGTGTGTGTGTGTGTGTGTGTGTGTGTGTGTGTGTGTGTGTGTGTGTGTGTGTGTGTGTGAATTATTTTGCTTGTTCTGTGGATGCTTTGGTAATTTCAAACCATACTAAACTGCCTGAAAATGAAGTAACAGCTTTAGAATTTAAGGGCACGCAGTTTTAATGATGTCAGTCATTAAAATGACAAATTCTTAAATTCTCTGTTGAGACTTGTTCACAGACAGTTCTAGTAACATTCTGAATACTGTAATTGCATCATCTTTAAGTGAATTAGAATTATATTTAAACTTGTTCTTGATTTTATCCTCCATTATGTTTGGCTTTCTCCATAACTTTTGACCAAATAAGCTGAGAGGTAGGCTGCTAGCCCAAAACATTCAGCTCTAAATTATTTCTATTGGTGTTATTTCTCTAAACCAAAATAGAATACTAGGCAGTGCATGTTACTGTATTTGCTTGGTACTGTTTTCATCTTTATCTGTGCTATTTTCTTTAAAGGAAGCTGGAAGACTAACAAGTTTATTTGCAGTCTCAGTATTTCAACAGGTAGCAAACTTACCTTTAATGTAGAAAGCTATAGGTTCTAGCCCACCCTAGGTAATCAGGTTACTTTTACAATGGTGAAACTGCAGTGGAACATAAGGGGGTGCTACAATCCTGAGTGCACCACCCTTTAGATGAGACAAGTTTTATTGTAATGCAGGAGCTGTTAACTGACAATTCTCTCGTTTTTATATCAAAGAAATGTTAACGATTATATAGACTACTTTGCTATTCTCCTGTATCTGCATTGGGACTGTGTGCTTTAAGTTGAATGCTAATAAAATGTGCTGTATTTATTTTAAAAAATATTTCCTTACAATGCAGCAGAAAACAAAAGTCTAACTTTCTGTTCTTGAATTTGGGATAATGATATTTTTTTCTCTTTCTACTGTCACAGATGTTTTTGTGCATTACATTTTTCCATCTCTTTTGTATTGACAGCTACACCCTTGACTTGTGACAAATAGTATACCAACACATAATACAAAGCAATATTTTTTCTGTGTTGTGAAAATTTACAGCATTTCCATTGACTTTTTTGTAGGGAAATGGTCTTTCATTTTTAATTTTTAATTTAACCCCAAATGATTGAGGGTTGGTATAATGGTTAAGGTGTTTTAACTCTCAGACACACACAGCCCCTTGCTAACAGGTCTTAACCACAGTATGGCTTACAGGTCTGCAGCAACAACATGATGCTGGGGTGGGGGGTGGTGAGAGATGAAGAGTGGGGAGTAGTGTAAAGTTTTGCTGAGATGTTTCAGGGAGGATTATTTGTTTTATGGAATATTGAGAATATTAATTATTATATAACTAGAGTTATTCACTTTTAAGAACACAAGCTAAGTATGAATTTTCGAGGGTGGTGTTAGCCTTCTATTTAAAAAAGTCTGTCTGTCCTCACTTTTAAAATGGGTAGATGAAAGAGCAGGGCAGAGTGTGCTTAATAATGACTACAACTAACAATGTGTCACTACTCACTATTTGGTTGATTTTATTAGTATTTGAAAGCTAGTTAATAAGAAATGCAATATTAAAAAGGATAAGAGAAGTACGTGTATGTGTGTGTGTGTGTGTGTGTGTGTGTGTGTGTGTGTGTGTGTGTCTGTGCATGCGTGTGTGTGTGTGCGCGTGTGTGTGTGTACATGCGCGCGCGCGCGTGTGTGTGTGTGTGTGTGTGTGTGTGTGTGTGTGTGTGTGTCTGCATGTATGTATGTGTGAGTACAGTTTCTGAGTAGGGCACTGAAGTACTTACAGAGATAAACTGGAGGACAAAAAACATTCACATAGATGATCATTGATTTTATGTGTAGGTCATTAAATAATGGAGGTTGTTTTTAAACATTAGTAAAATGAAAATATATTGGAAAATAAGGACTGTGCCTTTATGAGCACCTGGGTTTCACTGATGGTAAGTTTTAAAGGTAGGAAAGGGCAACTGAAGAGCAGTGTATCTCTAAATGTTGAGGTAACAGAAGGGTAGCTGTGACTGCTTTAGAAGCAGATGTTTTTGATTAATCAGGAATATGGGTTACTGCTGTAGAGCATGACCACTGTGTCATCTTCTGTGGCTCAAACACATTGCAACTTGAAATGCAGTAGGCACTTGGCCAGTAATCTGAGACTAAAGTAAATATTGCAGATTGTTTTCATCATGTGTCTGAAAATCATCAGCTCATACTGTGATACTAAGTTTAGTATTAGCATTCAGCAGTCTCCTGCTGGATTTGTTATATAACTGTGAAATGCTATTTTAAAGTGCAAGTTGACATCTGCTGAGACTTCAGTCTTTATTTTTTATGTTTTTTTCAAATTAGACTATGATTAGACTATAAATACACACCATGTCAATCTTGTGAAGTATTTAGGAGGTTTGTTATACCTCTCATCTTCGTTTCTTCTCTCTAAAGAGAAGATACTGAGTTGAAGTGCATGTGTGTATGTGCAGGTGCATGAGTGTGTGTGTGTGTGTGTGTGTGTGTGTGTGTGTGTGTGTGTGTGTGTGTGTGTGTGTGTGTGTGTGTGTGTGTGTGTGTGTGTGTGTGTGTGTGTGAGACTACCATTCTGTCTGGCATTTGTGTCAAGTTCTAAGGTATTCAGGAGTTTTGCTATAGCTCTCATCTTCATTTTTTCCTACAATGAGATGATGCTAAGCAAAAGTGTGCATGTGCACGTGTGTGTGTGTGTGTGTGTGTGTGTGTGTGTGTGTGTGTGTGTGTGTGTGTGTGTGTGTGTGTGTGTGTGTGTGTATGTGTGTGTGTGTGTGTGTGTGTGTGTGTGCGTGCACATGCACACAGGTGCAAATGCATATGTGTCCATGTCTATGTGTGTACATGCAGGTGTATCTGTGTTTTTGTGTATTGCACAATAGACTAGCATTCTATCTGGCATTACTTTCTCTGTCTTGATCCCATTATATGCTGAGATAGACCCCATTTTATGTGACATTTCCAGTCACTGCATTATACCTGATTATATTTATTTGCATTTTTTTCTATTCCAAATATGACTTATGCATCTCTATCAAGCATTTGTTTTCTCTGTTAGCTGGCATTACTATTTTATCAACTTTAAAATTAATCATTGGATATAATTTATTCTTCCTTGGAAGATAAAAGATAAGACTGACTTTGTTTCCTCATTCATGATTTTTGTTCAGAGCATTATTGGATCAGAAGGTCAGAAAAAATCCAAAAATGTACCTCCAAGCTTCTTGAACTCTGTGGCTACTGGCTTTGCCAATTAGGGTGTGCTAAAATGGCCAACATTTATTTATTTATTTATCTATTTATTTATTTATTTCAGTTTGATTACCGGGGAGGTCCACTGGTCTTGGGGGCCCGTTTTCAGTGGAGGCCCGGGGAGAAAAGCTCCAACAGGAAAACAACAGTTTAATTACATGAAAAGTCAAAGACTGTTTGTATTACAAATAGCAGGTAGCTACAGAAAGAATAAACACTAGCAATTTCTATTTGTTTTCAGGAGGAAAACAGGCTTATATCATAAAAATCAAAATTTTACTATTTAGTTACCTATGCTAAGTATTTTTAAAAGAGGTTAGGAAGGTGAAAAGGTTAGCCTGGAGAGAAGGGAGAAGATAGCTTGGGAGGTATGGGCTGAAGAGTGCGGTTGCAATTCCTGTTTAGATAGAGGTAGGAATGAAGTTGGGTTTTGAAGTTATTAAGGTTGGTACATGTCCTTAGTGTGGAGGGCAAGGCATTCCATTTTTTAGCTAGGGTAAAGGATAAGAGAAGCTGACCTGCTGGGCGCTTGGGTTTTTGTACGGTGATCAGGTTTTGGTGAGAAGATCTAAGTGGTCTAAGGGGGGGTATAAGGTTGCAGAATATTAGAAAAAGCAGGGCAGTTAGTAGGATGGAACAATAATTTGTAGGCTGTGATGATTTGGAGAAAGTCAAGTTTATTGGGGAGTTCAAGCCAGTTTAGAGAGTGAAGGGAGGTGCAGTGGTGAGAGGAGGATTTGGCATTTGTGGCGAATCTAGAGATTTTGTTGTAACATTGTTCCAATTTGGAGGTAAGTGTGGATGATAAATTAGTGAGCAGGGGAGCTCACAAATGATGGGTGAAAATGCTGAAGAGCAAGACAAAGTATATGAAATAAAAAATTTCCCTCTGGGTAATGTAGGGAGGTGAGGGGAGGTATCTGGGGATCACTCAGGATGGGGAGAACAGTGAGCAGCAGTGGCAAGTGCCATGGAGTCCTTTACCTCGGGCTGCATTTTACCTAAGGCTGGCCTGCCTGCCACCTTATTATTCTTCTGCTTAGGAATCAAGTTAAATATTAGACAATGCCTCAAAGACTGCTCATTACATTAAATGCAATCTTCAAAATGGTTCCTCTTCATCTCTTCAATATACCCATGCTCTTAAAACAAAAACTTCTTAAAAGCCGTCCTTATATTATGAACTTGAGTATATGCATAATCACAGCGCATACACCATAGCTCAGAATGATATGAGCAAATGTAAAACAAACAAAAATCTTTTTCTGGGGGGCAGAGTCCATCTTCACCCTCCCCTCCATTTACTTAATTATTTGATGCACAACTTGCCACACCTTGACAAAGAATGCTACCAAACAATGTAACATCTGTTGCACTCTTTCTATAACAGTCTATTAGACCACTCACTACATACTAATTTATAAGCACAATGATCTGACTTGTATGTGTCTCCGTCAGCAATGATACAAATAACTTATATCTCAAGCTATTATGCACGAACAATATTGAAAAATAATGGAACAGGCTAAGATGATCCAAGCAAGCATCTGTAAGAAGTTCAAAACATAATGTAATGGGCAAAACTAATGGCTTCAGAAGAGTAATCATTGTAGCTGTGCTTTTTCTCTGTGAGCTCAGTGTCAAAAGATTTTCGTTTGATTTTTCTGAAGTATAACTTCTTGGCTAGTCCTATTTTTGCCAACATAATAGCTCAAAGCAGTGTTCCATTTATGATGAACTGCAGTGCATTTCTTATTCTTGTACGGTAAATGTTTAAAGTAAGGCTTGTATCAATAGGATGCATAGCTGTGGTTATTGATCTGAAAAGCAAAGATCCTTAGAACAGAAGTTGAGAATGAACTGAAATAAAGTTGAAAATATTCATTTTTCTCTCTCATTCTCTCGCTCTCTCTCTCTCTCTATATATATATATATATATATATATATATAGAGAGAGAGAGAGAGAGAGAGCTGTGTATGTGCACATTTTACACACACACACACACACACACACACACACACACACACACACACACACACACACACACACACACACAATGCCAGGGAGAAGAAAAAAGGGACATATCATTCAGCTGTGAGCTAAAGTGCTTACTAACATTATTTAAGTTAAGACCAGGACCCCCTGCACTTTAATAGGAGTCATATTTAGGCACTGTATTACTCTAGGCATTAAAAGCTGCCGCATCAATGCTACAAGTAGCATAGAGGAATATAGATCTATGTTGATTTAATAGATGGCGTAACATGGCAAAGCACCGAGTTTCTTTTTTTTTCATTTGAAGATGCACTAACAATTTTCAGAACCTTTTAGACATTCTTGTGCTCTGTATGACAGGAGGGACATCATCACAACTATTTCATTTCATGGATATGTGGAATACAATATTAACTAAAGGTTACTGTAAACAATGTTGATTCAACCTAGGAAGTGTAATAAAAATAATTTTGAGCCAAATGCACAAATATCTCCCTGACAGCAGATGAACCAATGCAGGACATAAGGAAATTAAAATAATAATAATAATTATTCAGTGACCACACATGCCTTTCATCATTGGGCAATGCATTTGTACACATGAAAAGCAGATATAATTTAACTGTTTCCCATTTGTTGCAAATGGTGCTGAAAACTTGAAAAAAGTGAGAGGTATGTGGCATATTTAGAGTTCGGGCGAGAAATTACTGCTGTGTTATGAGTAAAGACAAAATGGGCAGGCTGAGTCAGTCAGGCAAGTGTTATCTGTTGACAGATTCTGAGCTGCAAGGCTTTTAGATGGTTGCTATTTATTCTTTTGATTTAGCAGTGTGTGCTGTGCGTAATAGTTGCACTACTAAATGCACATTCTCTGCTGGCCTCCAGATTGGAGATTGTAACTAATGTCTTAGTAAAGCTCTGATTACAGGATGTCAAAGTGAGAAGCTGCTGGAAACCTTCAACAATGCTGCTTCCTAAGTGTTGAATACCAGGAGACTTTTGTAACAGCTATGCAAGTCTTTACTTAAGTTTCATTTTTAACCCATACTATTTGCTGGTTGTCATGGCCACAGAGTCAGTAAAGACACAATAATTTATTATATGTTTCTGATGTTCCTAATACTACAAGGCTTTTCTTTCTGCAAAGGGAATGCTGTTTTTTCTCATACAGTCCCTATAAGTCATTAATCTGGATGAGTCATTGCAAATAGTTCAGCATCACCATAACACCCCTGGAAAAGCTTGCCATATTGAGGTGGGCATCACTATGTCTGAAACACCTGGTTTCTAAGTTTATCTGTATGATAAGATGGGCAACATGGCCACATCCAGGCACATGGTTTCATATACATCATCTATATTTTTATTTCTATTCATTTGTTAATTGGGTAATCCCACTGGACAACCCTTGATCGTAGAAAGGAGATCATTAATCATCTGTTCTGCCAGACAAAAAGACAACTAATCCTTGTTAGGAAATTGAACCCCCTACTGCCCACATAACAGGTGGGGACCACAGTACTAACAAGGAAGACCATACGCTGCTTAAATCATAGCTACTAATGAGCAAATTTACCTGTGCACTGAAGGTCTTATTAATTCCAGTGGTTTTAATGCCACTTTTATAACTGGGCTGCAAATAAATAACTCAAATTTACATTTATTTATCCTCGTTAAACCAGTCAATACTTCATCATCTGTCAACTTGGGTGCAATTAATCAAGCATTAAAAAATGCCTAACAAGCTTCTGATACCACAGACAAAATTTAAAAATTAAAAAAAATACAATAGCTCTAAATGCAGCTTAGCTTGCAGTCTCTTTTTCTCTCTTTCATTATATATAAATCAGATCTATTTTTAATATTCAAAAGGCTATATCATCAAATTTTGTTTTTGCAAGATGAAAATCTCAAAACAAAATACCCGAATGGCAAATTTTTCCCAGGCCAAGTAAACACTTGTCCAAACTCCAACTAAACACACCGGAGTAAATAAGTCCACCTAGGTGGGGGACTATGCTCCCCACATCCCCCAACTATATATACCAACTCCTGGATTGCACTACAGTGTGGAAAAGGGCATGTTGTGCAAGTGTTTACTTGCCCTGGGAAAAATTCACCATTCAGGTATTTCGCTTTTGTGATTTTCGTCTCGTGAAAATGAAACTTGATGATATGACCCTTTGAATATTAGAAGGTGATCCATATAAATCTTGTAGAAAGATACACAGGTATTTTGTGTGGGACTGTGTGTTTGTGTGTGTGTTTGAAATAAGTAAAAACAAAGTAAATACTTACGTCTGGCTTGGCTATCTCTTGTGTTCTGACAATCTGAGCTCATATTGTACTGCTTGTAATGTCGCTTTTCTAATGGTTACAGTTGGTGTTGTTATAAGGTTCGCTATCAAAATTTGGATTGGCAGTTGTGCATTTATTCCTACTTCTGAACCAAAATTTGAAAATGTACTCACCATTTCGTACTAAATGTCGAAACTGATAACCGCAATGTTTTCATTCAAAACTTTGAACTTTCGAAATCGAAAGTCCATGTTAGTGCTTATGTTTTGCAAAAAGGAAGCCCACCTGCACCCTCCACATCTCCTGCAAATTATATATACCAACTCCAAGATCACACTACATTGAGGAAAAGGGTAAATTTCCTGATCCTCAGTGTACTGTGATCACCATTCATAATGCCAAATTCATACTACCAAATCATGCTTTATATTCATTATCATGGATTTGCTGTATTTGGGTTTGACATTTTCCATTTTTGAAAGTGCACTTTCTAACACCTGATATTTGACAAAGTGCATTTCAAGCTTTTGATAGTAAACCTTGTTATAACAAGAAAATAAAACAAAGTTTTGATTAAGCAATACAGAAAGAGAGAAACTGACATGGAATTCTTGCAAAAGTAGGCTATACTAATAAAAACTGCATTTAAGCATGTTTATTCATTACCTAATTCATAGAAAGGGGACAGGAAGAAAAAAAGAAGAAATAACATGTTGGTCCACTAATAGAAAACGCAGAGTGGAGTACGGACAGGTGTGATGTAATATCTTATATTTTAGGTTTTGCAGTTACTCAAGTTTTCACTGGCATGTGCCCTTCGCCTGCAAAGAGGATGTTGACAGAATGTGGTCTGAGCTGTACCTAAGCCTTTAATGTCGGGACTGGTCTTTCTACTAAAAAAAAAAAAGTAAATGTATTTTACTGAAATTCTTTGTGATGCTTTTCCAAATATTTAGTACCATATAAAACTATCCCCAGGATTCACGAATCCTCCGTATAAGAGTAGAGTAGTCTTACATGGAAAAGCCAGTGTAAGAATAAGATGGCAGTGCGCCATGCATATTAATGAGGGCACGCTGCCTCAACTCTAAGGCTAACACGGAACATGCACGAGTGTAGGGGGCATGTCAGAGGGCCAAGCAGTCCAAAAATCCACGCCTCTGCAATTGTCACAATAGGGAAATGTCACCTGACATGAGCGAGTCCGCTCAAATGTGTACATAGCCAACACTCCCCCACATTCTAAACCCAAGTACAGTTATAAAATGTAAAACTTTTAATTTTTTTTTAAATTCCCGATATAGCTGCCCGTATTTGTGCGTGTTTGCATGGGTTTGCCCATTGCTTAGCTACAGTTAGCAGTCAAGACATCGAAGAGGATAATAAGAAACCTATATGCAAATTAAGCAAAACAGCAATAGCGTAGTGGTAGAACCTTCACACAAAGAGGAGGCATTCCAGGTTCAAGTCCCACCCCTCCCCTTTTTATTTTCTGTTGGGAAATTTGTATATGAAAAGAATCCCTGGGATTTATCATTGAAATTATAGTAAAAAGCATTGAAATGGCCTATGTAGTAGTGAACAAATTCTAAATATATATAAGAAAGTGAAATGGTTCTGCATACTGATGAATGCATGAGTAATGTATCTTAAGCAATGTGAAGCACTGCTAAGCAAAATTTACCAGTATTAAGCACATGTCGGTACAATTGCTCATAGCTTAGCACTGCTTTAACTAGTGCAATAGCTTTGCGTGGAGCTGCGCAATGCACCAACCAGCGCAACGTAGAGCAATGTAGAGCAACATCGGGCAACATAGAGCAACGTCGGGCAAGGTAGAGCAACATAGGGCAACATAGAGCAACATAGAGCAACGTTGGGCAATGTAGATCAAAGTTGGTAAAACATAGCCAGACCTCCTTGCTGGTCTGGCCAGTAGTGAAATAAAAAGCAATGACAGGCCTTGAACCAGGGATACTGTGCACCATAATCACAAGACTGGACCAATAAACCATGACAGCTTTTCATAAGTATGCACTTTCAACACACACATGCATATCAATGGAAGTTTACCCATTGCTAAGCAGGTGTACCCTCAGCTGCGTTTTTTTCAAAACTGGCCAATCACAAATAAGTGCAGGAAATGATGCATATTTAAGCTCCATAGGCGGGAATACTTGCCATAACTGGTTGTAGTTCCCATCTGCAGGCAGCAATGGCTGGTGCTGGAGAGGGCTGTCATTTTCGAGCGCAACGTTGGGGCATTGAGGAGTCTAAAGTAATGGTTTGGCTCCTTGTCCACCATCATGAGGATAGACTCCTGCGGGGCCAGTACCAGGGCACCCAATACAAAGTGGAAGCCTGGGACGGTCTAGCTCATGAACTTATCAGTGCCACAGGCGTCCCTCAGACTGGTGAGCTGGTCAGTCACCACCATGCAGACCTGAGAAGACACAAGGCAGATCAACTGGACCAGTGGATCCAGGAGGCCCGTGGGATGCCCAATGCCCCACTACTAAGTAGCCATGGAATTAAGTATGTAAGAATTGCTATTCTAGTGTATACTATGGATAGGTATGTCTCAATATCACTTCAATTATTTCACAGCTGCAGGTGTCCGTGCTGCAAATCAGCAAGCCTATGCATATAGGCTGCAAAGGCTGCACCACCAGGCAGGATAGTAAGTATTCTGCATGTACTGTTATTTAAAATAAATGAGAGAGCCTGAAAAATGTGTTTAAACACAATAAATAAAGGTATAATAATTCTCTAATAATTATTCTGCATGTACTGTCATATGAAATAAATCAGAGAGCCTCTAGAAAAGTGTTTTAGGTCTTTAATAAAGGTATAATTCCTGGAGTGTGTCTGTGTCATTTTCTTTGATATGTTGTTGTACTCTTGCATTATAGAAATAGTACTGTTGTATTAAGTGCTGTCAACACACAGTTGGGTAGGCCCATATAAAGTGGATGAAGGGAGTGCCAGTAGCTTTTAAGCATATTCACAGTCCACAACTGTTGGTTCATGCCCAGCATATACAGGTTAATATGGCACATGAGTAGCTTGGTATTGTGTTCCCCAGAAATGTCATTGTGCTGGCAGAAATGCAGGGAGCTGATAACATATAACTGATAATTTCACCTACACATATCTAGATAAGTATATGAAAGTAGAGCTATCAGTGTACCATCTCAGCAGTAGTTTGTCTGAGCAATTCACAAAATATGTAGCAGTAACATCTGCATCCGGGGCAGTTTGTATGTCAGATACAGCCCATGTATATAAAGATCTAGCAAGACCCATTTCACAATCTAAGGACAATTGTGTAGTGTAATAATACATGTAGGGGACATATAACTGTAGTCAATAGGAATGTAGTGTAAACTAGAAGGATATATAAGTTGTTAATGGAGCTATCATTTTCCACCCTACTGTATGTGCATAAAAAATGCAATCCAACACCTCAATGGGTATGTGTAATCTCAAAACATTTGTTGGGACATATGTCCTATTGGTTTATAAATATCTGCATTTATTTTGATGCATGTGCCCTGTTCAAATACCACAATATTGGTGGCCTGTTGCCATCAATTAAACCTGCATGCTGTTGCAATGTCCACTGTTGTCCCATATATGCATGTGTCATGCTTGCTGTTCAACTGTTGGAACTCTGGTGTGTTGGGTTAATGGGAACACTTTTGCATGCTGTTATAACTAATTGGGAATACTGTTGACTGTTACTAACCCATATTTTCATTAAATTCTCCTAAACATAGAACATATGGAAAGGCTGGTCCCAGCAGACCCACCTGTCCCACCTTAGCTGGCGATGGCATCTGGCACCAGCAGGTCCGGTGCCCAGCCTGGGACCTTCTCCTCTGTTGGCCCTGTGCCACCTTCGGGTGGAAGCACTGCAGGGGATGGGGCTTGTCCCCCCCCCCGTGCAAGCGTGGGCAGAGGAGGGCCACCTATCACCCTCCAAACGGTCCAGGCTGTGGTGCATAGGGAGATCGAGCATTCTGTCGCTGATCCTCTACGCGAGCTTGAGGCACGGGTGGCGTGACTCATGGGTGAGCCTGCCCCACCTACGCAGCCACCAGCACAGCCACCCTTTGGGCTATGAAGGTGCAGTGGTGACTGCCCATGGGTGGGGATTCAGTTCCACTGTTGCCATCTGTGGGCTCATGGGCTTGCGATTTCCAAACATCCTTCCCCGTCAGTGGTGTTCACCCACCGCATGTGTCATATTCCACCCCTATATGCATCTTGTTTGTCTTGTCTGTGCACCTCCCCAACCTACCTCCTCAAATATACCTACTTCCCCTACCCCACATTCCACTCTCACCTGAAAAAAAAAAAAGGCCATTCTGCTCCCAAAAAAAAAAATTACACCCCATACATAACTGCCTATTTTGCACACATGTCCGCTGGACACAAACTGATATTTAATTGGCAGTACAACACACTTTGTTGTCCTCACCCCTCTCACAGGGGTTGGAGGTTTCATATTTCACTCCAAAATTATGGGCCACTATGGGCCTTCCCTACACCCATCCTGCACATCCTGAGCTGTTTTCCCTACTGTCTTTCCCTCTTTGTACCCCGTTTTCACCACTTTCCTATCTCCCCATTTTCTTTTCTTTCAAAGAAATGAGTGCGGTGGTTAGCAGGAGTAAGCACTATTAAGCAGTAGTTAGCAGGTATGCCTGAGTGTGCACCTGTGTGCGCTTGTGTGTGCTTAGCTAAGCATCGTGCAAACCCATGCAAACCCGCTTACAACTGCTTAGAAGTGCCTTAGTCACTCTGTATGTCAGGGCCCTTGTTCTGCTCAGCAGCAAAATAAAATACCTCAGTCAGTCTCAAACCCCCGACCTTGTACACACTAGACTGCATGAAGTACCACTGAGCCATGGTAACCATACAACAACTTGGTGCTGAAATCAATATATCATGCATCAGAATGAGTGAATGTAAAGGACAAATAGAAATGCCATAACACAAAACCTGTTCTGTGGATCTTTACCAGCTGTTCTTGTGGCATTGCATTACATGACTGTGAAATGAGAACCAGCCATTCTAGCAGGAAATAATGTTACAGCAGCACTTTATAACCCCCACACAGTATCATAGCAGGACAAACACTAGCATATCTGATTAGGGCAGAGGCCATACTTCCCAACTGTGACTAATTTACAGGCATGTCCCTGATTTCGAGACAGGTTTTAGCTGTGTCCCTCTGAATCCTTCTGAAAGCTACTGACGTTAGGCAGAAAGGTGGTGAATTACACTTAATGAATAATGACAATAAGTAAGAATTAGACACCGCTTGTACTTCAGGAAATGTGTATTAATCCATATGCTCTGGTTCTCTCAAAGTCTCAACCTAATGTCCCTAATATTGTAAAGGTGTACCTCACTTCTACCTACTTTTCCCTGAGTCTGTTCAAATATGTACCTGAGTGTTTGAGAGGCCTGGCAGAGGCAGAAACACACATGCATATCAGCTATTCTGCTGTTACACACTGTGCAAATAGCTTTGGAAGGAGTTCCAGAAGCATACCCTTATGTAGGAGTACAACACTGAAATACCAAGGGATGTAGCCATGTACTGGTAGCAACCAACTGTGACAATGCCATTGTTCCAGTGCTGAAAAGACCGGTGTGGTGCACAAAGAATAACAGGTTAACCTCTGGCTACCAACTGGATAGGTCCACAGTTGGGAGCTACGCAGACAGACTACTTGCCTTGGTAAACTAACAGGTACACAGCACCCCTTTAAGTCCAGCAAGATAAAGTTCACACATTAATACATAATGCTCTCTGTCCTTCTGCACCCCTACCCAAATGTACAATAAACCTGTGTGTTCAGGGTCTACCAAGGATGTAGGTAGGCATACTCAGTACTGAAATCTGTCCATTTTTCTTGAGCAGCCTGTGCTAATGTCAACACTAAAAAAGCACAAACTGTTCAAAAGTGAGTAAATTAATATTCACAGTATAGCAGTTCACAAACAGTTCATGTGCCAAATGAATACATCTCAATAACTACTTTTGTATGGCAGTGAATTGTATAAGTAGAAAAGAAATTACATACTCCCATGTATCCTGTGTTAGCATTTGTAGGAGTGAGTACAATTCGACACTGACAACTGTGTAGTGGAAGTGGCAACATTCAGGTCTGAGTACAACATTTAAATCACTGGCTACACCCCTAGCTTCAGATATAAGAATTATAGCAACCTTCTGACTTACTAAACAGTGTCCACAGCAAACAAGCATGGGCCCCACTTTGGAAAGCTGAAAAGGCTACGCCTACCTAACATAGCAATTTATAGCACTGGGTTGCTATGACAGTGAGTACTGCAATTACCACACAGCAGGCTGCATGCAATTACCAAATGGTGGCAACCAATTGGTGCAGAGGTCATCACATGCACATGTGCAGATACCTATAAAAGCAGGCTGTACTTGCTGGCCACACATGCAATCATCCCATTGCAGACGCTGAGAGAGAAAGAGAGAGAGACACACAGAGACAGAGACATGCACCCCCACCCACACCAGTGGGGAAAAAATAAATAAATAAATAAACCAATAAATAAAAAAAATACATAAAAAAAAGAAAAGATTTAAATAAAGCCAAAGATACAGCAAACTGAAAACTATGAACTCATACAAAGGAAAGGTATGTAACAGATATGTATTTACTGGCATGTAGTAGATGTATTTGAAGACTACTCTACATATTTTGAAACATCAATATGTGGCAGCAGTACGTATCTATGCACAGATGCCCTGCATAACTACTGCCATGGACAAATCAGTGTGTAGCTGTGTGCAGTGGGACATAACTGTGATATATGTAGCTCAGCATTAAATGTCAAACATCTGAACCATGTTATCTGTGTTCTGTACAGTAGTGTGGACAATGTCTGTTTGGAGGAGTAGTGCATACAGCTAAATAACCTTGGATGTGACAGAGTAACACATGCATGATAGTCATATCAATGTGTAGCTTAGCATTGGCAACTGCTGTACCAGGCTAGTATGCTAATCTAGCATTTGCAGCTATGTATACACCCTCTAATATTACTGTGTGCTCACACGTGACACCTGTTCATGTTGCAGCAAGGCCCAACAGGTCAGCCATGAGGTCCAGGGACTTACAACAGTGTGGACCTTGTGTGTGTATGGCACACACATATGGAGAGATATATCTGTGTTAGATGCATAGAGCAAGGGACATACTGCAACTGTTTCTGAAGGGAGGTCATATATATGTTGGTGAAGGTTGTTATGTGCATATTTGTATGTAGGTATTAGTGTGTGGCAAACAAGACAGCATACAGTGCTGGTATATGACATGTGGTGGTTAAAAGCTGTGGCTGTGATTTGTTAGGTTTGCGGTGTTGCAGCCAGTGAGGCCTGCTAAAGCCACATGGGCAGAGAACACCTTCAATGCATTTCTCACAAGACTGTGCAATATCATTACATAACTGTATACCTCACATACTTTGCATAATTGAGATTCCCGCCATGAAAGGTGGACTTTATATGTGCCTATATGTATATCTATATGTACACCAATGGATGTTTATATGTATGTGTATATATATATATATATATATATATATATAGAGAGAGAGAGAGAGGGAGAGACAGACTCGTATTTACTGTGACAGATGCCTGGTGACAAAGCCATGGCCTCAAGCTCAATGTCTGAAATTCATTGGCATCCCTTTTGCTAAAAACTCTGTACCCATGAACTACCACACAGGTGGTAGTCGACAACACCGAAAGTGTGATAAGAGACCATGGGACACAGGTGGACAGCAGTCTCCCCCTTGATAATCACAGTGCCACACTAGTCATGTAATCTGTCTACATGGCACACCTCATCACAAAAGCTGTGTCATCCAGGGAAAAAGTGGTCAGTGTTCCCCTCTACTCATCACTCACAAAACCCATTATAGAATACAATGCCCCTTCTGGTATGTACCTCACAAGACATCTACAGCAACTGGAAAGGCCACAGACATACCTCACAAAGAGTAATACTGTCCTCAAACAGATACCCTATGCAGACCGTCTCACAAAACCACAGCTAGACTGTGTCACATACCGACAACCCAGAGGTGACCTCTGCCTAACATACAAAGCTATGTCAAACCCAGAGCGGTTGGACATTCTCCATGTAAACAGATCACAATCCCTATGAGCTACACACTCTAGGGACCTAAATCTTGTTATGTCAATAAACAGAACATACTGGCGGGATAGATTCCTATCTCAGAGACATCCCATACTCTGGAATAAACTACCTATCAATAGCAAACAAAGCTCCTCAGTAGCACTCATCATGAATAGTCTGGATGATTGAATGGGAGATAGGAAATACATCCCAGGAATCACCTTTGTGGCTCTGCTTGACAGGGGCACATGAAACTAAATAACTTGGGTGTCAAAGGCCAGGGTACCATCTGGCTAGGCTTCTATAGGCCCTAGGGCCAACAGCCTATTACCTACCTATGAACCAATACACACCCACATGTACTTGTTGAAATAATTGCTATGTGAGTTTGACTGAGTGTGATGGTGAATGTGTTGGTGAATGTGTCACAGTTGTGTATATATGGGATAGTTTAGTGGGAAACTGTTTCTGTCATGGTATTATGTGTCCTAGCTCTGATCTCAGCAAAAGATGTGTATGCTATTGCTAGCCAGAAAAAGCAGTATGGCATATGGTCTGACGTAGTCCCTTTGTGTTAACTGGGGTGTGCCATTGGAGGATAAAGCAGTACATGTATGCTCATTGATTGGTACTGCTGGTGAATCAAACCCCTGTATGAACTGTAGTACTACCTGAAGCTGTAGGCCTAAACAGCACAGTATGGTGTATGTCCACATTGCTTGGAAACACTGTTTTGTGTGTTCTCTGTAGTCCTCACAAATTACATACCTCAGGCATAAGGGTTTGTAAGTACTGACACACAGTACTGTATGGTACACACGTACAGCTCATATGGGTTGCTATACCTCTGTGTTCTGTATGTATGTCTGATGTGTGTGTGGGTATGCCTGTAACATGCCCTTGGTCATATGTGTGTTACAGGATATAAGTGCGTATCTAGCAACATGTATAGTCTAGTACAGCAGTATGCCACCTATATTCATGAATGTGTACATATTGTAGGCAGGGGTTTTCCATCAACAACTAGTGTGGTATACTGGTAATACTGTAACTGGACTTTACAATCATTGCAATGGATTACATATTTCGTTATGCATTAGCTTGATATATACCTCCTGTGGCTAGGTGGTGCATTGTGTCACATACAGTGTGCCATGTACTGTTGCATAGTCTTACATAGTGGTTTCTATTTGTTGCTGTGCAGAAAATGTTTTAATATATAGAGCATGTCAGGCACTGTCAGGCAGTTGTGGGTTGAGCACTGATATGTGGAATTGACAGTGTGTATCCTCTGACAGACAATAGTTTGCAATTTATGGCAGTTCAGTGATATCTGTACTGTAGAATGTTAAGTGTGCCACATGACTTGCTCACACATATTGTTTTATTGTCTTCCAGGGTCATGTCCCACCATCGCAATCCAGCCTATAGCTGTGCAGAGGATGAGATTCTAACCAACTGTCTCATCTAACAGTACACCCTGCTATTTTCAAGAACCAGCCAGGACCAGCATGAGTGGACTGTGCTATGGCAAGATGTTGTCCGTAGGATAAATGACATAAGCATGCATAACCGGACTTATGAGCAGGTACGACATCACTGCAGTGATTTACTTAGACATGTTCGGCAGAGTGCGTCTGATGTCCATAGGCAACAGCTTGCCACAGGTGGTGGGGTTGCCACCCATCCTCCCCTCACCAGAGTGAAGGAGCTGCTCCTAAGCCTGGCGGCTCCCGGCCAACAACAACAACAGCACACATGCATCATCATGGAGGCTGGAGCCCTCCAGCAAGTTCACATGGAGCGTGCAGGTAAGATGGCATATCTGTAGACTCCTGTTACCTCTATTGTTAGATCATGCATATGTGAGATGTGTACTGTGTAGTTAGAAGATGTGTAGCCTGGTGTTGTTCAATACTGATATTTGGAACAAGATGTGTAGGCCTGTGACTGTCAACCATTGTGCTACTGTAAGATTGCAAACCCACAGTAGCAATGCCACAGTTGTTGCCACTGACAAACCCTTTCATATCCTTGTAGTTCCCTCTGGTGTGACAGCAAGGCAGCAGACCCATGCTGGTGAGTGTGTTCTACATTCAATATTGCTAACAAAATGTGCATGTCATAGGTGAGGTGTAGGCCATGTACACATGTAACATGCCTACGCATAATGCATGCTGTGCATGTTTGCTGTGAGACTATGCACATCTCAGTAACGTGAGTGGCTGCCTCAAACACATGCAATACACAGAGCATCCAAAAATTGTGGCTACACTATAGTGGACATTGGATAGGCATTGGATAGGCAGTCGATACACATGCACACGACATACACAACTCTGCCATATGCAGTACATGCTACACATGGCGTATTCAGACACACTCTGTAAGGTCACACTCCAGTATCCCAAATGTCATCCACACAGCACACATAATATACCTGAGGGGTAGAGGCCTATCATGGGGCAGTGTGAAACTCTCCAACACACAACACATTCATGTTAGGCAGTGCTCCCTATTGGGCACCTTACAAACCCATGTAACAACTGGCTGTGAAATGGTGAATGTAACCATGGTACTGTGGTTCAGGTACAGCATGATAGGTGCCAGACTGGCACACATAAGTAGCTTTGAGTGACCACATGATGCTGCATGATGATGGCTCATGGTACAACATGCCATCCAGTTACAGTAACCACAGTACTACACATAGTATTCATTGCTATACACCTCAATATTGTGTGGGTGCAAACATATGCACCTATACACAATATGCATAGCAATCACCATTTGCACAAAGTGACACATATATGTCTTGTAATGCTACTAAGTGTATAGATCACATGACACACATTGGGTATGTGTAATGTTTAATGTTGCAGTTGTGTTGTAGCATGCCATGTCATGGCTGGCACTGGCATGTCCACAATATGTTCTGCACTCACCATAACTACTGTACAATGGCTATGTTGGCAATGGTATTCCATCAGGTATACATGCACCACTCATCCTGTGTGTATACATAGCTTGCATGAGCTAAACTGGTGCCCACAATTATCTGCCTAAGACACAGACGCTCTAATCAGTAATGGATATCTATGTGACACACAGATAAACATCCAGCCATGGTATGTATACCTGTGAGTGATGGTGCACAGCACATTGAAGAGCTTGTAATACTTGCACAGTAATGTTGTGCCCATGTACACATTGCATTCCAGGGTGAGGACAATGACTGAACAACAACACACATGCATCAAAGCCATGTATACTGTTATTAACAAGGACTGTCTACACTCGCACTGCATGCTGTTGAGCAACACACGTCCTGCATGCTGACATGTGTGATAGGACTGTTTGTCTTGTGATACTGTACCCCACCATCAACCGCTATTGGGTATAATCTGGATTGCTGCTGGTGTGTGTGTGTGTGTGTCTGCTTTAGTGAGGAGTGTATTTGTGTGCATGTGTGCATGTGTGCATGTGTGCATGTGTTCATGTGTTCATGTGTGCATGTGTTCATGTGTGCATGTGTGCATGTGTTCATGTGTTCATGTGTGCATGTGTGCATGTGTGCATGTGTGCATTTGTTCATGTGTTCTGACATCATGTACAGGTTGTAAAGTGTGTTTCCTGTCTTCCTCTCACAGGTGCTGAGGCTGGGCTGGTCCACTGCAGCAGGGGAACCTGATGTCACTGACTCAAATAATGATAATGATGAAAGGTGTGTTGAGGCACAGGCATGTTTGCCAGGGTCTGTCATTGGGCCACCAATTGACAGTACACAGCTGTCCACCCCATCCATGCACACAGTCATACTGCCAATACATCCCTCATCACCAATGCCCTTAGCTGAGGGACAGTCTACAGTCGGCAATGGCCAGGACAGTGTGATACCTATGGCACATGCATCCGGACACAGCAGCCATACCCAGAGGTCTGGAACGGTACCACATAGGCAGATGTCCAGGGGATCTCGTCGGAGCACTGCTGGTCATCATTACCCTAGCAGATGTGCCACAGGTCTTACAACCTCACGCATGTTCCAGGCTGTCATGGAGGCACAGGCACATATGGAACAGTACACTAGACAGGGACTAAGGGCACAGAGGGCACATAACACCACTTTAAATGACAGTATCCATGACCTAGCAGGTGTCATCTGTAATTACACTGAGGTCATGGATAGACGTTGGGGTGAGACATTAGATGTCCTCTGCAATGTCATGTCCATGTGTCAGGACAGTGCGGGATGGGTGAGACATCATTGTGGAAGTATGCCAGCAACATAAGCAACTGGCATTCGCCGCGGAAGTCCCTCAAGTCACAGCCACTCCTGTAGTGCCAGTACCAGCCCCAGCAATGTTGGGGGTGGGCTGTCCATAGACCGTCCTAGGAGACCATGTGCACATGGTTCTGGACAGTCCCAGCAGGGACCTGGATCCAGTGTACATACGTCTACCTCTGAGGATAGTACTCAGTCTGGCTCAGTACCTGATACTGTCAGTAGCACCCCTGCCAGGCACAGGTACCGTATCCGTGGCCGGAGATGGTGATCTGTAAAGCCTGGCAGGTACAGTCTGTGGCTGTCCCACAAATCCCCATACATGGCAGCCACATGGTGGAACTGTGTGCATGCAGACACACACACACACAGAAACCAGACACCTAGGGCTAACACATACCCGCATACATTACATCAACATTGGCCCATACCACTACTCTTGGCCCTCACACACACACACACACACACACACACACACACACACACACACACACACACACACACACACACATGTTGATTGTATGGCTCAATGTAGACCTCTGGCAAACCAACAACACACCCTGTGCATATGATGAACCTGTGCCACCTCCTGTCATCTGTAACATTGATGCACAAAATGGCTAACATGGTGCTGATGCACAGGGTGACTTTATAGCAGTATAGCAATGTTAGCATGTTGTCAGCAATAAAGTGTAATGTTATCCTTGAAGGTGTAGCTGAGCAGGCATGATGCATTAAAGCTATCATTGTCAATGTAGTATTGTTTACACCAGTGTTAATCCCAATAGTGTATTGTCTGGCCACGTGCCACTTGGCTGATGTGTGTAGTATTGGCAGCATGTGTTAGAAAGTGGACAGTATGTGTGGGACGTGTGCAGCACAGGTTTGCAGGTGTACATTTGTGAACAAGGTGGAGGTGCACTGTCTGCATGTACGTGCATAGTGGACACATGGGCAGGGTGACATGCTCTGTATTACAGAGTGTTAACACTCCATAGTTTCTATTGGTGGCCAGTATGCATTGTACTACACACATTTTGGAACTTGAGTACACATGTGTGTATGACATGGTTTGACACTGTGCTGTGGGTGATACTGTTACTATCTGTCATTGGTTTGCATTCTGGTAGTATACAGAACCTCTACAGCCTGACCATAAACAATCGTTAGATGATGTCTTGACAACTGACACACAAATGTAGGACACACAGTAACATGTGTACCCTTCAGGAACTATACTATGCCAGTAACCAGTGGTGTTCACCTGCACCCATTCCTGGGATCACTCCTGATTGCCATATAGCTCACTTAGGTACAAGCAAACACAGTAGGGATATGTCCGTCCACGTCTGGGAATGCATACTGTGGCCTATAATGCATTCTCTAGATGACACACACATCCTCCACAAGGGTATCATATGGGCAGATACCTGTTGTCAAACCCATGCTTTAAAACAATAAGACAACTAAAGCATGGTCATCCACCTTTACATAACATAGTATCCCCACAGTACTACATAGGTAGTAGCCCACAACATGTCGACAGGTACCGATGTGTACATACAGCCAAGTGTTACATCATCTCTCCTTTGGTAATCACATTTCCAAAGAAATTTTAAAATCCCTCGGTGAATCACATAAGCAATAAGGGGTCTGCATGCATATCCACAAAGGTTGTTGTACACCTATAACGAATAGCCATCATTGACAGACTTTGCTGAATTTTAACTGGTCTGAAATATACCTCAGGCATAAACCCTCATCCACACTATTCAATAGAAACCGTAATGAGTGTGCGTGACATGGATGACCTAGGCCAGGGATCACTGCAGTGGCTGGGATTGTCACAAGCATACAGATGTGACCTAAGGTCTGGAAAGCAGCAGCACACTCTGGCAAAGATAACAGATGTGTTCATGGAGAAAGCAGGGTTCCCACCTCTGAAATAATTGAGGTCACATGTACGTATATGTATTTGCCACACAGCTACCTGACGTGCAATGCACATACTGTTGTCATTATGATGTCATACAGTAGTAAAAGCAAAACGCACAACACAGTTGCCAACTGTGTCACACACATAGAACACACACACAGTCACCAACTGCAGGATTCAAACCCCTACCTAAGTACTTTATGATACCAGAGTAGTACACATTTACACGATGCACTATACACATTACTGGGAGTTCTTCTTTCCACATGTATATTTGTAGGATGGTGACATCATCAGACTTGACAAAGATGAGTATACCACTTTTAAGGTGTTGTAGTTGTCTCCAAAAAGGTTGCTACTCTACAAGGAGATACACACACAGCTGTCAAGTGCAGGATTCAACCCCCTATCTAATTACTTAATGATATTAGAACAGTATGCATTTACATGATGTGCTATACACATTACTGGGAGCTCATCTTTCCACAGGTATATTTGTAGGATGGTGACATCATCAGAATAGACAAAGTGGGTTACATTAGGTGACATTAGGTGAGCTACATAGAAGGCATTTGTAGACACTTTGGCAATGTGATCATCAAAGGAGAGTTTACTGTCTACCTGGGTCCCAAGGGCCATAATTACATTCTCTGTACATACTGGATTCACACCTATGTGGTAATTTGTGTGCACTTTGTTTTATCCAAAGGGGATGACTATGCATTCTTTGGCATTCTGCTTGAGGGCATTGCTTTGACAACGGGTAACTGTCTCTGTAAAACCCTTCTGTAGGATGTCTGTGTCAGCCGTGGAGTCGATTATGGACCACAGTTATCAGTCATCTGCAAACTTGTTCAGCCATACTCCTCCCATGCTTGCCTGTACCTCTGAGCAGTATCTACTGAACAGGCGCGGTCCCAGGACCAATACCTGTGGGATGCCATTTGTGACTGGTTTAGAGTTTGACATGGCACCTGCAACTCTGAACATGTGTGTTTCATCTGTGAGCCAGTTGGACATCCATCCTGTGACATAGCTGTTAACGTTCAAGCTGATAAGCTTGTCCATGATGCCTGAGTGGGGAATGGTGTCGAAAGGCCTTAGTGAGGTCCAGGTGGGCTGTGTGGACTAAATTCACCTCCATATATGTCCTTGGTAACTGTTTCAAATAAGTCAACTAGGTTTAGGAGACAGGATCTACCTTTAACTAAGCCAAGTTGGTTAGACTCCAGAGTCTGGAGGTCCCCATTGTATCTGTTTATGGGTTCCATGATAATTTGCTCCATAGCTTTGCAGACCAGGCTGAGTAGGCGTATAGGGCAATGGTTTCCTGGTTGTGTTGTGGCACCCCCTTTGTGGAACTGGATGACTGTGGCTGTATGCCATTCCTTGGGTACATAGCCTGTGGTAAGGTTGAGTCTGGACAGTGAATATAGGTGAGGATGTATTTCCTTTTGGGGCTGGTGTAAGTTGCAGCCTGGGACACCATCCAGTCCCACTGATGCTGTGTTCTTAGGTTTGGAGAGGGCTGTTTTTACCTGCATGTCCATTACACAATCTAATGCATGTTGCCTAGTGTAATAATACATGTAGGGGATATACACCTGCAGTCAATAGGAATGTAGTGTAGAGTAAAAGTACTAATAAGATGTTAATGGAGGTTTCTTTTTACACCCTACTCCATGTGCATAAACAATGCAATTCCACACCTCAATGGGTATGTCTAATCTCAAAACATTTGTTGGGACATATGTCCTATTGTTTTATAAAAATATGCATTTACTTTGATGCATGTCCCCTGTTAAAACACCACAATCTTGGTGGCCTGTTGCCACCAATCATCTCTGCATGCTGTAGGAATGTCCACTGTTGTTCAATATATGCATGTGTTATGCTTGCTGTTCAACTGTTATAACCCTGTTGTGTTGGGTTAATGGGATTATTACTGGATGCTGTTACAACTAACTTGGAATGCTGTTGTCTATGTTGTAATTAAACACACCCAATCACAGAACGTATGGGAAGGCCGGTCCCAGCAGACCCACCTGTCCCTCCTCAGCTGGCAATTGCACCTGGCATCAGCAGGTCTGGTGCCCAGCCCAGGCTACCCTCCTCCTTTGGTCCTGTGCCACCTTTGGGTGGAAGTGCTGCAGGGGATGGGGCTCATCCCCCCCTGCAAGCGTGGGCAGAGAAGGGCCACCTGTCACCCTCTGAAGGGTCCGGGTTGTGGTGCGTAGAGAGATCCAGCATTTAGTCGCTGATCCCCTACGCCAGCTCAAGGCAAGAGTGGCTCGACTCACGGGTGAGCCTGCCCCTCCTATGCAGCCCCAAGCATAGCGGCCCTTGGGTCTGTGAAGGTTCAGTGGTGACTGCCCATGGGTGGGGATCTCAGTCCCACTGTTGCCATCTGTGGGTTCATGGGCTTGCGATTTCCAAACATCCGTCCCCGTCAATTGTGTTCACCCACCCCATGTGTCATACTCCACCCCTGTATGCATCTTGTTTGTCTTGTCTGTTCACCTCCCTAACCTACCTCCCCAAATATACCTACTTCCTCGACCTCACTTTCCACTCTCACCTGAAAAAAAAAAGGGCAATCTGTACCCACAAAAAAATTACGTCCCATACATAGCTGCCCATTTTGCACACATGTCCACTGGACTTGTAAACTGACAATTATAATTGGCAGTACGACATACTTTGTTGTCCCCACCCCTCTCCCAGGGGTGGAAGGTTTCAAATTTCACTCCAAATGTATTGCATATGCACAGCTGTTGCTGTAAAGAAATGGGCAGCTATGGACCTTCCTTACATCTGTCCTGCATACCCCGAGCTTGTTTTCCTACTGTCTTTCCGTCTTTGTACCCCCTTTTTCACCACTTTCCTATCTCCCTATTTTATTTTCTTTCAAAGAAATTAGCGTGGGGGTTAGTGGGAGTAAGCACTTTTAAGCAGTAGTAAGCAGGTTTAAGTGAGTGTGCACATGTGTGCGCTTAGCTGAGCATCGCTAAGCATCGCGCAAACCCGTGCAAACCCACTTACAACTGCTTAAAAGTGCCCTAGTCACTCTATGTCAGGGCCCTTGTTCTGCTCACCAGCAAAATAAAACACCCCTGTCAGTCACAAACCGCAGACTTTGGGAACACTAGACTGCATGAAGTACCACTAAGCCACAACAGATATGCAATAACTTGGTGCTGAAATAAATATATTATGCATTACATTGAGTGAATGTAAAAGAAAAGATAGGAAGGCCATAACACAAAGCTTGTTCTGTGGATCTTTACCAGCAATTGTTGTGGAATTGCATTACATGAGTGTGATGTGAGAAGCAGCCATTCAAGCAGCAAATAATGTTACAGAGGCACTTTACAACCCCCACACAGTATCATAGCAGGACAAACACTGGCATATCTGATTAGGGCAGAGGTCATACCTCCTAATTGTGACTACTTTTCAGGGATGTCCCTGATTGTGAAACATATTTTAGCTGTGTCCCTCTGAATCCCTCTGAAAAGTACTGACGTCAGTCAGAAAGGTGGGGTATTACACAATGAATACTGACAATAATAAAGTAGACACCGCTTGTACTTCTTAAAAGGAGTACTAATCCATATGCACTGCCTCACTCAAGTCTACATTTACTGTCCCTATTATGTGTAAGGTGTACCTCAGTTTTAACTACCTATGCCTGACTCCATGCAAAGATGTATCTGAGTGTTCCATAGGCCTGGCAGAGGCACAAACACACAGGCATATAAGCTATTATGCTGTTACACACTCTGCAAATAGCTTTGGTAGGACCTCCACAGGCATACCCTTATATAGGAGTACAACACAGAAATACCAAAAGATGTAGCCATGTACTGGTAGCAACTGACTGTAACAATGCCATTGTACCAGTCCTGAAAACACCTGTGAGTTTCACAGACAAAGAATAACAGTGTAACTTCTGGCTACCATCTGGATAGGTTCACAGTTGGGAACTATGCAGACAGACCACCTGCCTTGATAAACTAACAGGTACACACCAATCCTTTAAGTCCAGTAAGCTAATATTCACACAATAATACATAAGGCTCACTGTATGTAAGCACCCCCCCCCCCACAATTAAAAGATACTTGTGTGTTTAGGGTCTACCAAGTGTGTAGGTAGGCATACTCAGTACTGGAATTGTACAGTTGTCCTGCGAACACTGTGCTAATGTCAACAATAAAAAACACAAACCTTACAGAAGTGAGTACATTAATATTCACAGAATAACAGTTCACAAACAGTTCATGTGCCAAAAGAATACTTCTCAATAACTACATTAGTATGGCAGTTAATTATATGAGTAGAAAATAAACTACATAGTCACATAAATGTTGTGTAAGCATTTGTAGGGGTGAGTACTGAAATTACCACACAGCAGGCTGTATGCATTTATCAAATGATGGACACCAATTGGTGCAGAGAGCATCATATGCACATGCGCAGATACCTATAAAAGCAGATTGTACTTGCTATCCCCACATGCAATCATTACATTGCACGTGTCAGCAACTGTAGAACTACTGGGGAGTAGGGCCAACTGTAGTACTTAATTAATAAATATATAATTAAGTAACAAATATATATATTTAATTAAAAACTAAAGTTATTAATTAAGTAAAAAAAAAAATAATTAATAACCAAAAATTAAACTTAAGTAAAATCTTTACTTAATAAAAAAAAAAAAAACATTGCCAAAGCATACACACACAGACCTGAAAGGGACAAACAGGTATGTAACAGTTTGTAGTTACCGGAAAGTAGTAGATGTTTATGAATAGTACTGTACATACTCTGAAACATGCATATGTGGCAGCAGTAGGTATGTATGCACTGATGCCATGCATAACTACTGCCATGGAGAAATTAGTGTTTAGCTATGTGCAGTGGGACATAACTGTGACATATGTAGTTCAGCATTATATGTCAAACATCTGAACATGTTATCCATGGTCTGTACAGTACAGCGTTTAATGGCAGTTTGGGGGAGTAGTGCAAACACCTATCTAAACCTGGATGTGACAGAGTATGACATGCATGATAGTAACATAATTTGTAGCTTAGCATTGGCAACCACTGTAGCAGGCTAGTTTAGTAATGTATTATTTGCAGCTATATATACTGCCTGTACTATTACTGTATGCACACATGTGACAACTGTCCATGTTGTAGCAAGGCCCAACAGGTCATCCATGAGGTGCATGACTTACAACACTGTGGACCCTGTGTGTGTATGACACACACATATGGAGAGATATATATATGTGTCTGATATATTAGCATCTGAACATGTGCATAGAGCAAGGGACATACTGCAACTGTTTGTGAAGGGTGGACATTTATATGTTGGTGCAGGTTGTTATGTGCATATTTATATGTAGGTTGTAGTGTGTGTCAAACAATACAGCATACAGTGCTGGCATATGACATGTGGTGTTTAAACGCCGTGGGTATGATTTGTTAGGTTTTTAGTCTTCCAGATAGGGGGTCCTGCTAAAGATACATGGGCTGAGAATACCTTCCATACATTCTGCACAAAACTGTGCAACATCATTACATAACTGTATCCCTCTCAACCTTTCCATAATTGATATTCCCACCATGAAAGGAGGATTGTATATGTGCCGATATGTATATCTATATGTACACCAATGGATGTTCATATGTACGCTCAAGCTCAATGTTGTACACGTATTGCCATCCCTGTTGTTAAATACCCTGTACCCATGAACTACCACATAGATGGTAGTCTACTCAACAGCGAAAGTGTGATAAGAGACTACGGGACACAGGTGGACAGTAGTGTCCCTTTTGATAATCACACTGCTACACTAGTCATGTAAACTGAGTACGGTCCACATGTCATCAGAAAAGGTGTGTCATCCATGGAAATAGAGGTCAGTGTTCCACTCTACTCATCAGTCATAACACCCATCATAGAGTACAATGGCCCTGTTGGTATGTACCTCAGAAAACATCCACAGCAACTGTAGACGCCAAACACATACCTCACAAAGAGTATTACCAGACTCAAACAGATGCACTATGCAGACTGTCTTACAAAACCACAGCTACACTGTGTCGCATACCGCACACCCAGAGGCTACCTCTGCCTAACATTCAAAGCTATGCCAAACCCACAGGTGTTGGACATGCTCCATGTAAACAGATGAAACTCCATACAAGCTACACACTGTACTGATCTAAACATTGTAACGTCAAAAAGCAGAACATGCTTGAGTGGTACATTATCATCTCAGACATATACCATACTCTGGAACTAACTACCTATCAATAGCAAATGAAGGTCCTCATTAGCAGTTGCCATGAATAATCATGATGATTGGATGTGAGATAGGAAACACAACCCAGGAATTACCTCTGTGGCTCTGCATGACAGGGGCACATGAACCTACATTACATGGGTGTTGAAGGGCAGGGTACCATATGGCTAGGCTTCCATAGGCCCTACGGATAATAGCCTATTAACTACCTAGAAACCGATACACACATGCATGTACCTGTTGCATTACTTGCTATGTGAGGTTGACTGGGTGTGATGGAGAATGTGTAGGCAAATGTGTCAAAGATGTGTATATGTATGATAGCCTAGTAGGAAACTGTGTATATCATGGTATGTAGTGTTGCAGCTCTAATCCCAGCAAATGATACATATGCTATTGCTAGGCAGGAAAAGCAGTATGGCATACGATGTGACGTAGTCCCATGGTGTTGACTGGCGTGTGCCATTGTAGGCTAAAGCAGTACATGTATACTTATTGATTGTTAATACTAGTGAATACAAATCCCGTATGAACTGTAGTACTACCTGAAGCTGTAGGCCTAAACAGCACAGTATGGTTTATATCCACATTGCTTGGAAACACTATTTTGTTTGTTACCTGTAGTCCTCACACATTATATACCTCAGGCATGAGGTTTTGTAGGTGCTGACACACAGTACTGTATGGTACACAGGTAAAACTAATCTGTGTTGCCATACCTTTGTGTCTTGTACATATGTCTGATGCGTGTGTGTGTATGCCTGTAACATGGCCTCGGTGGTATGTCTGTCACATGATATAAGTGCATATCTAGCAGCATGTATAGTGTAGTACAGCAGTATGCCACCTATAGTGATGAATGTGCACATATGTTACTGAGGGTTTTGCTATCAACAAGTAGTGTGGTGTACTGGTAGTACTGTAACTGTACTTTACATTCATTTCAATGGATGACAAATGTCTGTATGCATTAGCTTCATATACACCTCCTGTGGCTAGGTGGTGCATTGTGTCACATATTGTGTGCCATGTACTGTTGTATAGTCTTACATACTGGTTTCACTTTGTTGCCGTGCAGAACATGGTTTGGTATATAGTATGTGCCAGGAACTGTCAGGCAGTTGTGGGCTGAGCAGTCATATGTGGTATTAAAAGTGTGTATCTACTGACAGCCAATAGGTTGCTATATGTGGCATTTCATTGATGTCTGTACTTTAGAATGTTAAGTGTGCCACATGACTTGCTCACAATTACTGTTTTATTGTCTTCCAGGGACATGTCTCACAACAGGAAACCTGCGTATTCCCCTGAGGAGGAGGAAGTCATTGTAGACGCCCTCATACAGCATCACAACCTGCTGTTCTCCAGAACCAGCCAGGACCAGCATGGGCGTACTGCACTGTGGCAGGATGTTGTCCATCGGATGAATGATGTAGGCATGCATAACCGGACTTATGAGCAGGTACACCATCACTGCAGTGATTTGATCAGACATGTCCGGCAGCATACCTCCGATGTCCACAGACAACAGCTTGCCACAGGTGGTGGTGCAGTAACACATCCCCCCCTCACCAGAGTAGAAGAGCTGCTCCTCAGCATGGTGGCTCCTGGCCAACCAGTACAACAGACCTGTGTCATCATGGAGGCCGGAGTCACCCAGCACATCGATACAGAGCGTGCAGGTAACATGGCATATCTGTAGACCACTGTTAGTTCAATTGTTAGAACATGCATTTATCAGATGTGTACTGTGTATTCAGAAGATGTGGAGCCTGGTGTCATGCAATACTGATAATTTGGGACATTATCTGTATGCCTGTGACTGTCAACTCTTGTACTACTGTAAAATTGCAAACTCACAGCAGCAATGCCATAGTTGTTGACACTGACAAACTGTCTCATAACCTTGCATGTCCCTCTGGTGTGAAAGCAAGACAGCAGACCCATGCTGGTGAGTGTTCTACATTTAATATAGCATATAACATGTGCATGTCATAGGAGAGTTGTAGGCCATATACACATGTTAAACACCCACACATAGTGTATGCTCTGCATGTTCTCTGTGGGACTATGCACATCCCAGTAACATGAGTAGCTGCCTCAAACACATGCTAGAGCATCCCAACCAATTGTGGCATACTGTAGTGGACATTGTATAGGCAGGGCCAATACACATGCACACAACATACACCACTTTGTCATATGCAGTATGTGTTAATATGATACACATGGCGTATGTAGACACCTGCTGTAAGGTCATACTCCAGTATCCTAAATGTCATCAACACAGCACACATACTATACCTGAGGGGTAGAGGCCTATCATGGGGTGGTGTGACACACATCAACACACAACACAGTCATGTTAGGCAATGCTCCCTATTGAACACCTGACATGCCCATGTAACAACTGGCTGTGAAATGGTTAATGTAGCCAAAGTGGTGCAGGTCAGGTACAGCAAGATAGTTGCCAGTGTGACATACATTAGTGGCCTTGAGTGACCACATGATGCTGCCTGATGATGGCTCATGGTACTATACTACATCCAGTTACAGTAAGTACAGTACTACACATAGCATTCATTGTTATACACCTGACAGTTGTGTGCATCCAGCCATGGTATGTATACCTATGAGTGATGGTGCACAGGACATTGGAAAGTGTTTCATACTTGCACTGCAATGTTGTGTCCATGTACACATTGTGTTCCAGGGTGAGGCCAATAATTAACCAACACACATGCATCAATGACATGTATACTGTTATCAACAAGGACTCTCTACACTCGCACTGCATGCTGTTCAGCAACACATATTCTGCATGCTGACACATGTGATAGGACTCTTTGGCTTGTGATACTGTACTCCACCATCAACACTAATGAATATGTTCCATATTGCTGTTGGTGTGTGTGCGTGTGTCAACTTGACTGAGTAGTGTATTTGTGTGCCTGTGTGCCTGTGTGCATGTGTTCATGTGTTCATGTGTGCATGTGTACATGTGTGCATGTGCTCATGTGCTCATGTGTGCATGTGTTCATGTGCGCATGTGTGCATGTGTGCATGTGTTCATGTGTGCATGTGTGCATGTGTTCATGTGTGCATGTGTGCATGTGTGCATGTATGCATGTGTGCTAACATCCTATACAGATGGTAAAGTATGTTTCCTGTCTCCCTCTCACAGGTGCTGAGGTATTGTTGGATGAGTGCAGCAGGGAACCTGAAGTCACTGCCACAAATAGTGGACATGATGATACATGTGTTGTGGCACAGGCAGGTTTAACAGGGTCTGTTGTTGGTCCGCCAATCGACAGTACACAGCTTTCCACCCCATCTATGCACAGATACATACTGCCAGTACACCCCTCAACAACAATGGCCTTAACTGAGAAACAGCATACAGTAGGCATTGACCAGGACAGTGTGGTATCTATGGAACATGCAACCCCACACAGCAGCCATGCCCAGACACCTGGAATGGTACCACATAGGCATATGTCCAGGGGTTCTCGTGGGAGCACCGCTGGTCATAATGCCCCTGGCAGACGTGCCCTCACAGGTCTCACAACCTCAGGTATGTTCTGGGCTGTAATGTAAGCACAGGCACGTATGGAACGGTACACCAGGCAGGGACTAAGGGTGCAGAGGGCTCATAACATCACTATTAATGACAGTATACGTGACCTTGCCGGTGCCATCCATAATTACACCGATGTCATTGATAGACGTTGGGGGGAGACACTAGATGTCCTCCGCAATGTGATGTCCATGTGCCAGGACAGTGCAGGAAGGCTGAGACGTTGATGTGGATGTATGCCAGCAACATCATCAGCTGGCAGTCGTCACAGATGACGCACAAGTCCCAGCCACTCCCGTAGTGGCATTACCAGCCCCAGCAATGTTATGGCTGGGCTGTCAGTAGACTGTCCAAGATGACCACGTGCACATGGCTCTGGCCAGTCCCAGCAGGGACATGGGTCCAGTCAACATCCCTCTGCCTCTGATGATAGTACCCAGTCTGGCTTAGTACCCGATACTGTCCGTGTCACCCCTGCCAGGCACAGGTACTGTGCCTGTGGCTGGAGACAGTGATCTGTACAGCCTGGCAGGTACAGTCTGTGGCTGTCCCACAACCTCCCATATTTGGCAGCCACAAGGGGGAACTCTGTGCATGCAGACACACACACATAAAACCAGCACCTAGGGCTAACATATACACACACACATTACATCAACATTGACCCATACTGTACTGTTGTCCCTCACACACACACACACACACACACACACACACACACACACACACACACACACACACACACACATGTCGATTGGATGGGTCATTGTCAGGCTCTGGCAAACCAATAACACACCCTGTGCATATGATGAAACTGTGCCACCTCCTGTCATCTGTGACATTGATGCAGGAACAGGCTAACATGGTGCAGATGCACAGGGTGACCTAATAGCAGTGTAGCAATGTTAGCATGTTGTCAACAGTAAAGTGTAATGATATCCTTGTAGGTATATCTGAGCAGGCATGATGCATCAAAGCTATGATTATCAATGTAGTATTGTTTACACCAGTGTTAATTCCAAACATGGATTGTCCGCCCATGTGCCACTTGGCTGATGTGTGTGTGGTACTGGCAGCATGTGTTGGTGAGTGGACGTTACATGTGTGATGTGTGCAGTACATATTTGCAGGTGTACATTTGTGAACATGGTGGAGGTGCACTGTCTGCATGCATGTGCATGGTGGACACATGGGAAGGGTGACATGCTATGTATTACACAGTGTTAACACTTCATATTTCCTATTGGTGTCCAGTATGCATTTTACTACACATATGTCACAACTTGGGTACACGTGTGTATGGCATGGTATGACACTATGCTGTGGGTGATACTTTTAATATTGGTCATTGGTTTGCATTCTGGTAATGTACATAACCTCAACAGCTTGATTTTAACCAATTGTTAGATAATGTCTTGACAACTGACACACAGCTATAGGATACACAGTAGCATTTGAATCCTTCCGGTACTGTACTATACCAGTTACCAGTGGTATTGACCACCACACATTCCCGAGACCACTCCTGTTTGGCATGTGGCCGTCCTGGGTACAAGCAGACACACTAGGGATATGTCCGTCCACATCTGGTAATGCATACAGTGGCCTACAATGCATTCTCTGGATTAGACACTTATCCTCCACAAGGGTACCATACAGACATATACCTGTTGACAAACCCATGCTGTGAAGCTATGAGCCAACTATAGCATAGTCATCCACATTAACTATACATAGTATCCTGACATTACCACATTGGTAGTAGCCCACAACATGTCACAGGGGTACCACTGTGTACATACAGCTACATGTGATGTCATCTGTCCTTTGATATTCACATTCCCAAAGGTATGCTGATGTCCCTCAGTATATCACATAAGCAATAAGGGGTCTGTATGCATATCCACTGAGTTGTTGTAAACCTATAATGAATGCCCATTATTGACAGACTGTGTTGTGTTTGAACATGTCTGAAATATGCCCCAGGCATAAATCCTCACTCACACTATTCTATAGAAACTGTCATGTGTGTTTGTGACACAGATGACCTAGGGGACAGATCACTACAGTGGCTGGACTTGTCACATACATACATATGTGATCTATGGTCTGAGAAGCAGCAGCACCAACTGTCAATGGTAACAGATGTATTTGTGTTGAAAGCAGGCTTCACACCTATGAAGTGATTGAGGTCACATGTACATATATGTCTTTGCCACACAGTTACCAATTGAGGTCACATGTACATATGTGTATTTGCCACACAGATACCTGAAGTGTGCAATGCACATACTGTTGTTTTACTGATATGTCATACAGTACTAAAAGCAAAACCCACCACACATTGATCAACAGTGTCTCTCTCTCTCACACACACACACACACACACACACACACACACACACACACACACACACACACACACACACACAAAACAATTGCAGGATTCAAACCCCTACCTAGATTATGGCACTAGAGAGATATACATTAACACAACATGCTATATGCTTTACTGGGAGTTTTCATTTACTCTGCTGTATTTGTGGGATACTGACATCATCAGACCTGCCAAAGAGGAACTTACCTTTTTTAATGTGTTTTCCCATTCTCCAAAAAGGCCACTCCTCTCAAAGGAAATCACACACACACACTCTCACACACTCAGCAATTGCAGGATTCAAATCCCTACCTAACTATGTTATGATACTAGAGAGATATATATTAACATGACACGCTATATGCTTTGCTGGGTGTTTTTATTTCCACTGCTGTATTTGTGGGATACTGACATCATCAGACCTGCCTAAAAGGAATTTACCTCTTTTAATGTGTTTTCACAGTCTCCAAAAAGGCCAGTCCTCTCAAAGGAAATGACACACACCCCCCACCCACATGCACACACACTCAGCAATTGCAGGATTCAAACGCCTGCCTAACGATGTTATGACACTAGAGAGATACGCATTAAGACACTAGAGAGATACTCATTAACATGACACGCTATATACTTTATTGGGTGTTTTCATTTCCACTGCTGTATTTGAGGGATACTGACATCCTCAGACTTGCCAAAGAGGAATTTACCTCTTTTAATGTGTTTTCCCAATCTTCAAAAAGGCCACTCCTCTCAAAGGAAATCACACACATACACCCCCCCCACACACACACACTCAGCAATTGCAGGATTCAAACCCCTACCTAACTATGTTATGATACTAGAGAAATACGCATTAACACAATGCGCGATATGCTTTACTGGTTGTTTTTGTTTCCACTGCTGTATTTGTGGGATGCTGACATCATCAGACTTGCCAAAGAGGAATTTACCTCTTTTAATGTGTTTTCCCAGTCTCCAAAAGGCCACTCCTCTCAAAGGAAATTACACCCCCCCCCCCACAGACACTCAGCAATTGCAGGATTCAAATCCCTATCTAGCTATGTTATGATACTAGAGAGATACGCATTAACATGACACACTAGATGCTTTATTGGGTATTTTTTTTTCCACTGCTGTATTTGTGGGATACTGACATCATCAGACTTGCCAAAGAGGAACTTACCTCTTTTAATGTGTTTTCCCAGTCTCCAAAAAGGCCACTCCTCTCAAAGGAAATCACACACACACATCCCCCCCCCCACACACACACACACACACAGCAATTGCAGGATTCCAACCCCTATCTAACTATGCTATGATACTAGAGAGATACACATTAACACAATGCACTACATATTTTACTGGGTGGGTTCTTTTCTCATGCTATATTTGTAGGATGCTGACATCATCAGACTGGACATGGTAATGTGTGTGCACTTTGTTTTATGCAATCCCAGAAATGAACCATGTGGGTCAGCACGTGTTAACAGCTTGAAAAGGACTCCACAATTCTTAGTTTGTGTGATCTATCTGTAGACAAATTGCCATTCCTTCATATGACAATACATATTTATGCACAGATTGTTGATTTTGTGGATACGACATGTGTCTGGGATGTTGATAAAGGGCTATTTAAAGTCTATGTGGGATGTGTGTAGCTCCTTTCAGTGATGTATGTCCTGGGTGGCTGCCTTGAAAACAGTCTAGCAGGTTTGGGAAACAAGATCTGCCCATGAACATACCACAGTTGGTTGGGTTGTGTGTTTGTTGGCTTCCAAAAGCTCTGTTTATGACTGCAATCATGATGGACTCCATGGCCTTGCAGTTCAGACTTCATAGGCTTATAGGACTATAGTTCCCATGGTCTGTTGTGCACCAAAACTTGTGGGGTGTGCCATATGTTGCTGTAACACATTCAACAGTTTCAGATCCTGTAGAAAGGGTGAGGCTCAACAGACTGTTCAGGTGCAGGGTCTGTTTGTTCTGCAGTTCACTTATGACACATATGGGGAAACAATGTTATCCAAGTGATGCCATGTTTTCGGCTTTGGAAGGAGCTGTTTACCCATTCTACATGTGATATCTCCTGGTATGATGATAGGGCCTTTTGTCAGTGGGAGGTGAGTATGTATGTATGGGCCTGTCTGACAGGATGTCGGCATTGTCAGTCAGGTACAGTTGGCCCTGACTCAGGACATAAATGAGTGTACATTGCTATTTATGACATAGCTGAAGGAGGTGTCATGGTTCTGTCTGGACTCCTTCACAGATAATCTTTCAAAAACACCGACAAACCTGACCACTAAACCTCTGTTATACTCTTTTACACACTTAACACCCTACTGATCCTTTGTGATCAGTCAACAGAGTATGTCATCATAATATCCTGGCATGTCCAAAGGTCGGTTTTGTGTGTACTGTCCAGTCCAGCTGGTGCATATTGGAATTCTGACGCAATGTTACAACTGCCTTATGTACACAGACAATCCTCTCCTCCTCCCAACAAACTTAGATATATGTGAGAGATGCAACTATATAGACAAACAGGAGGCTGAGCTCTCTCGACCCGTGACTGGCACAGTCTATCAGGTGGTGAAGGTAACCACACACACCACAAATCCAGTCTCACATAGACCTATAGCGACAGCAAACCAAATGCATTACCACACAAAAACATACTTGGAGGCTATAAATAAACTCTGCCTAAGCAGCAGAGACCTCCAAAGCAGACACCCAAACAACTGTTACCCCACAACAATACCCACATATCATATAGTTCACAAAGTCAGTGTGCCACACATTCACTGCCCTTAGGGCTAAACAACACACCTAATACACTTGTAATAGGTGACGCTTATTGTCAGACACACTGATGTCCCACTCACCAGGCTGAACAAGGAGAAGGTCACTTTGACCTGTCTGTCGGGTGCTAGGATCTGCCACATAACACATGCACTCAGGTCACTCCAAAGCAAGTACAAATATGGCTCCATCATTGTCCATGCTGGTGTAAAAACCCTCAGACGTTCCTCCCTGGACTACATGACAAGAGACATAGAGGAGCTCTCTGATCATGTAGCCCAGGCCAGTATGACCCTGACCTTGTGTAGCAACTTACCCTCACCAAGAATGATGTCACAGTATATATACAAACTGATCACTTTTAACAGTTGGCTAACATATTGGTGTCATTCAAAGGGGATCCAGTGTCTGTCAGCCTGGGATGACATGCTCGACATGCCATGTAGCTTTGCTATGGACAGCTAGCACCTGTCAACCTAGACTTTCAAATACTGGCTAAGGCTCTTGCCACCCCCATAGTGGCTTTTTTAAGCGAGGCTCAAAAAACAAACCCACCTTCATAGACGTTACAAGGTAAAAGAAACTAAGGGTAATGCTGCTCAACACCAGATGTCTAACCCACGGAATTCATGCACTCAGGACTCTCCTCAGTATGGAGAATGTTGATATCTGTGCAGTAATAGACACCTGGTTCAGGCTCCCGAAAGCACACCAGCACTACCAGGTTATACTTCATACCATGCTTTTCGGACACAAGACTCAGACCGGCCAACAAAAATAGGGGGAGTATCCATATATATCACACATACACACACCTCCAAGTTAGTAGCACTGCACGAAGCATCAGAGACCATACATGTGCAACTAACAGTGGCCAAAACTGCCTTTCAGTTTGTAGACTGCTACAGACCACCCTCCCGAACTCAGGAACACCACTCGGTATTCCTGGGAACACTGGAGAATATGAAGGTCTCTCCATACACCATTATATTGAGTGACTTCAAATACACAAACATTGACTGGGAATACTACTCAAGCACCAACACCCTTGCCCAACAGTTGCTAGGATTTATAGACTCAAATGCTATGGCACAACTGGTCACCACACCCACAAGAGGGGAAAACATATTAGACATGATCATCATCAACATGGGGACTCTATGTTCCACACCAGAGGTATACCCCTCATTGTTAAGGTCACACCATACATTTATCTCACTGGACATACATATCCCATCCACACCCCATCCTAGGTAATCTCGGTGAAGAACTTCTCAAAAGCAAATGTCACACTTCTCCAAACCAAGGTGGTATCCGTCAAAGACCCTGGGACAGTGGTAAATACGGCTCAGACCACTGAATCCTTTACAAATGCATTCTATGGGCACCTACTGGAATGCATGGATTGTGCTATCCCAAATAACAACAAGACTCACTCCTCCAAATGCAGGGGATCTGTCTGGTGGACCACGCCCATTAATAAGCTATACAACAAAAGGAGGTGGCTACTACATGATAGAGCATAATCCCAAAAAGGGAAGGCATCTCTGATCACTACTAGCAAAAAGCTACCATCACTCATTAATTTATCTAAGGCCCGCTTCTAATGTTGACTTGCACCAGTCACTAAGGACAATCACAAGGCCTTCTTTAGTTATGTCAGGAACCTGGGTGGAAACTCCCAGATATGCTGTGAGTTACTGCATAATGACAAAACATACACTGAACCCACAGACATTGCCAACATCCTGGCAAACAGGTTCAGTGCAAATGTTTCTCCCCCATCCCCCCTAAAGAGCAAATGTCCATCCCAACAGGGTATAGCCTCCCTGACATCACAAATGAACAGGTGAGTGCTGCCCTCTCCAAAGCAGACAACACAGCATCAATGGGACTGGACGGTGTCCCTGCCTGCGTCTTACATGAGCTTCATGACGAACTTAACACTCACATTAAGTCACTGTTCAATATCACAGTTACTACAGGATATGTACCCAAGGAATGGCATACAGCAACAGTGGTCCCACTCCACAGAGGTGGTGTCACAAGGGACCCTGGACAATATTGCCCTATAAGCCTAACTAGCCTGGTCTGCAAAGCTATGGAGCATATCATCATGGAACTCATACACATAGACATCGGGAACCTAGAGACACTGGATCCTACACAATTCGGTTTTGGTGTGGGTAGATCTTGCCTCTTAAACCTGTTCGACTTCTTTAAACAGTTACCAGGTCCATAGATGTAGAGAAGGTTGTCCACACAGCCTACCTGGACCTCGCAAAACACTTCAACACAATACCCCTTCGAGCATTATACATAAGCTCACCAGCTTCAATATTGACACATATGTCACAAGATGGAATGCTAACTGGATCATGGATAGCGCCCACATGGTCAGTATTGCAGGTGCCATGTTTGACTGTACACCAGTTACACATGGCATCCCACAAGGCTCAGTCCTGGGACCGCTCTTGTTCAGTATATATTTCTCAGACATACAGGCTAACACAGGAGGAATATGGCTGACCATGTTCGCAGATGACTGCAAACTGGGTGCCATAATCAACTCTCCAGCTGGCACAAGCATCCTTAAAAAGGGTCTCACAGAGATGGATAACTGGTGTCAGAGCCATGGCCTACAGCTAATTGCCATTAGATGCATAGTCATCCCCTTTGGGAATAACAATGTGCCCACACATTACCACATAGGTGGTAATCCATCACGTACAGTAGGTGTTATTAGGGATTTGGGGACACGAGTAGTTAGTACTCTTGCCTTTGACAATCACGTTGCCAATGTGGTTAGACAGACCTTCTATATAGCCCACCTTATCCCATAAGGTTTCACATCTAGATCAAGTGAGGTCATTGTGCCCCTATACTCATCAGGCCCATGCTTGGATACAATGCCATATTTCAGATGTACCTTACCCAACACCTGCAGCAACTGTAATGGCCACAAAAGTACCTCACCAAGTAGATCTAGGGACTCACACAGATGCCCTGCACAGTTTGGCTAAAGTAACCCCAGCTGTACTCAGTCATTTATTGCCTAGTCGGATGCGATCTGTGCCTGTTGTTTAAAGCCATGTCCATCCCAGAATTAATGGACATGCTCCACCTCAGGATATCCAAATCCCTTAGAGATACACGCTCCAGGGACGTAAACCTCAGCACTGATATTAATAGGACATGCTGGAGGGACAGATTCCTATCCCAGAGGCTCCACTCACTCTGGAATGAGATCCCAGTCCCACATATGCAGAGACCCCCACTGACCACCTACAGGAGACATCTTGACAAGTGGATGGGTGATCGTATGTTTACCCCTGGAATATCTTCTGGGTCCCTGCTAGACAGAGGCACAATGAACTAAACTTGTGGGCTATCTTGTGTGACCTACTATTCACAGGCACAGTCTACTAATCTAACAGGGTTGCGAAAGCCAAACACACTCTGGCTAGGCTTATACATGCCCTAGGGCAGATAGCCTAGTATCAACCTCTGAACCTATGATAATGTTCAGGATGCACATTGTTTATTGATGATACTGATTGCAGGTTTTGTTTCTTCTTTGCTTTCACACTTTCTATGAACAACCTAAGTATCTGCAGAACATATTTGGTCATGACAGGGTCCCACTATATTATATATGTGTCTGTTGTCATATAACTGTGTGCACAAGGCGGATTGGTGAATAGTGAGAGGTTCCTGGGTTAACACATGCAACCGCTGGATATGTGTGGCCCACTGCTGTACTCAGAAATGGCCTAAGTGTGTGAGCATGCCCAGTTCGGCCTTTCACTGTTTTGTTGCCTGACATTTGTCTCATTTATTCAAGTGTGTGAGCATGCCCAGTGTGACCTTTCAGTATGTTGCTGTCTGAGGTCCACTACATTTGTTGATGTGTGTGAACATGACCAATATTAACATTTATACTATATGTGTGTTGAAAATCAGGTTCTATTCTTACTGCAGGGCTCACCTTTGTGTCATAACTCGACAGTGATTATGCTGTGCCTGCAGGGTTTCCATGAGATACTTTGCATAGACTTATCAACATTTCTTCATACGGGCTGACGACTGACATACTGCCATGGTTTAATGGTTCAGTACTATGACTATAGTGCACAGTATCCTGGGTTTGAGGACTGTCGCTGCTTCACATTTTCATACTGGGCAGACCAGACTGCTTCAGGAACAGTGAAGCAAATATGACCACGTTTACCTGCTTTTGCTGAACTATGCCCAACTTTGACCAAACTTGCACAACATTGCTCAATGTTAACCAACATTGCTGAACACTGCCCAATATTGGTCAACATTGCCAAAAGTTGTGCTACTTAGTGTGTGCAATTTTGTTTACATATACTAAATAGTGGTAAGAGCTGTTTCGCACTGCTTTATATTGCTTCACACATGGCAATCATGCCTCAGGTGGTGCTGTAGGGCTGCCTATGTCAGATGCACATATTACACTCCATATACATGTTTGTTAACAGGTAGTGTCAAGTTAGGCATCCCTTTTACTATATGTGCGAGTCAAAGAGCGGTATCATTTCCAGGGTTCCTACTGAGCCAGTGTATATGCTATGCATTGCCTCTTTGCCAAGGCCAAAGCATACTGGGCACACCTCCTTCTGCCTACTGGGGCAGGCTCAGGTTGTTCCTCCTCTGAGTCACGCTCTGCCTGTGATGGCCTTGGCAATGGTTGGGGGCTGTTTGGCCCAGCCCTATGCTGCTCTTGCTGCAGCTGTTTTTGCAGGATCATATTATGTAGCATAGCACATACCATGACTATTTGGGTACATGTGGTTGGTGAGTACTGCAAGGCTCCACCAGATGTATCCAGGCACCGGAACCGTGACTTAAGCAGCCCAAACACACACTCGATTACATTTTGTGTTTGTGCGTGTGCCTCATTATGGCGTTCCTGTTCAGGTGTGTGTGCATTTCTGATGGGTGTCATCAGCCACGGTTCAACTGCATATCCAGCATCTCCCACTAAGTGACCATGAGGGATGTCGCCATTGGCAAATGTCTGGTACAGCTGTGTCAGATGCCAGATATGGGAATCATGGTAGCTTCCAGGGCAGCCAGCACACACATTCATTATTATGCCCTGGGCATCACACATGACCTGGCAGTTAATAGAGGGGAAACCCTTGTGGTTATAGTAGACCCTACCCCACTCACCAGCTGGTGCTTTGATGCGTATGTGTGTGCAGTCTATTGCACCCACTACCTCAGGGTATTCTGCTATTTGCTGGAAAAGATGCATATTGCTGGCCAATACCTCATGGGAATTGGGGAAATATACATGATCACCGACATGTGCTGACATGGCATTCAGGAACTGGTGCAGTACCCTGGATACTGATGCCTGTGAAATCCCCATCATATCACCAGTTGGTCTCTGGAAGGTACCTGTTGCTAGTATTCTTAGGCCAACACATACCTTGGTTTCCACTGGGATGGGTTCCCCTCTGTTGGTTCTGTGTGTGAGGCGTGGCCTGCACATCTCAACAATTTGCTGCATGACGTCTCTGTCCACTCTATAGTGCTCCACTATCTCCAGCTCATGTAGCCCCTAGTAGGTTACCCTGGGCCTGTACACTCTTCTCCGTCTCCTCACTGTGGGTTGCTCAGCAGCATTTGCATTGTCACCACCCTCAGCATGTTGCATATGTCACCTTATAACAGCAATGGCAGCCCCTAACATTTCTTTGTCTCAGTAAAGCTTTTTCAGTTTTCACTTCTATTAGCTTACTGCAGTGTTGCAGTGTCTCTGAGAAAAAACATAGTGGAAAGTTGTTTGCTGAATTTTAAGTGCTGGGCTGGGCTGGGCTAGTGTACTGCCTGTGTAATTGCCTGATACTGATTGTTTTCACCTGCTAGCTCTGCTGGTACTCCCTGGTTAACTTCTACTATTTGTTGTGCTTCCTTTTCCCTTTCTGTTTCCTCATGGGGGCAGCACCATGCAAACAAGTGCAAACACGCGCACACCAGCTCACATGCACGCACACATGCTTACACGGACTAAAACTTGCATAGTCTTGCTAAAATGCATGCACACAGGTGCAAACATGCTTACACAACTTTAAACGACCTTAGACATGCTTACTCCGGCTTAAACGCACACACACAGGCGCACACACGTGCACACAGTCTTACTCGGATGTACGGGCGTGAACCTGCGTGCAAACACGTTGCAAGCACTTCTACAAGATACTTTAGTGTTATCCACGGCATACACCTTCAATTTCTTGCCTTTAGCTAGGGTACCTGTTGACACACTTCTTCTTGTGATGAGTAACTGACAGGAAACACATGCCACTCTACTCTAATGAGCTTCACTTCTTTCAGACATACCCCCCCTCATGATGTCACCTATCTTCTACTCTGATACTCCCCTTATCCTACTCCTACACTCCACTGACTGTGCTCTTTTGCTATGTAAACCTGGGATTCACTATCCTTACCCTCATTTGCAGAAGATTGCCTACTAATGCTTGGTTACATCTCTTAGACTGAGCTTCCCCCCTTAGCAACCTCTACTCAGTAGCCATGTTGTCTTCGGCCTGCCATTCCCTTGCATTGTATATTAGGAATTACAATAAAATCCACATTTGTGGATTTTAATTATTGGTTTTCTGGTTTTTAGAGCTCAGCGCATTTGCGCGGTGCTGCGCTATGCTTAAACATTGGCGATCGGGATAAAAAAAAATTACTTTATTTTAATTTTGCATCGATGAACATTGCCAATGGCCATATTTTTGGCCATTGGCATGCTTTCTCAACTGGATGCATCCTTTTTTTGGAGCTGTCACGGCTCTGTTTTGCTATTTGCAGAACCGTACTCCATTGTCAACGGAGTACATTTCTGCAAATAACACTACTCTTACTCGGACAGGTTCAGGTTTCCTGGATTGCAAATTTACCTCATTTGCATAGCTTTCACCTGCATTTGAGGTAATTTGCATATCCTAGCCCTGTCCGTGTAAGAGTCATTTTAGGAGATCTGTTGCACGTCCCTACCTGCTGTCCCTGGATCGCTTGGAGGACATGTTGGCTGCATGGAGTCTTACTCTACTCTTAGACTCCGTGCAAGCCTTCGTGAATCCGGACCATAGTATTGTCATATCCTGGGTATTGTTGGCTAGGCCTGTAAAGGAACTTATGCCATTAACCTAGTAATCAACTATGAACCTAAGAACAAATAAGAATGCATTAAAAGAAACACTAAATACAAATTCAGTTGAAAATACATTAAAAAGAATGCAAAGCAAGACATATTTGATAGAAACTGTCATAGAGAAAAAATATTCACTTTTAGCAATATTTGCAACAGGACAGAGTGATTTTTCAGCTTGACTGAGAAGGTCTAAAGCAGAACTAAGACAAAGATGTAACAAGACTTAGAAAAATAATAATTAGCTCAGCTTGATATCACAATTCAAGACAGCAAAGGTAAAATAAATTATTTCTGAACAAGACACATCCAGTTACTAATAAGTAAGAACCAGAACCAAATGCATGCAACATCAGCTAGTTTCTTTACTGTTAAATCAATGAATGCACAAAATAATCAAAATTCAGAGGTTTAGTAACACAAAAATCATTGTGCTTCAGTATCTGTGATATTAAAAAGCAGCTTGAGTGGGATGATGGGATGATATGCAATCAAAAATAATACATGTGATTTTTAATCTTCATTCTAAAAGGTGTTTGACTTGTACAATACATTCTTCTTTTAACTTCAAATGGACTGCACTGCTGTTTGCAGACTAATGTGATTTGTATCTCAGGGTAATATGGCGTTTAACTAGCAGCTAAGAGTGGAGTTCTGAAAGCTCTATATCGTATATCTGCAACTAGCTAAGACTTTTGAAAGTATAACTAGGGTAAGAAGAGAGCTCTGAGATTGTGTTTTTGGACTCTTTTAAAGTGCTTATGATAGTTGCTGGAGGGCTAAAGAGACATTTGAGAGCTGTAGTCTTGTCACAGTTTTAAGCTCTTTTTGAGCTTCATGACATTTGCACTTTGGGATGCTTCCAAAACTGAGTGAAGTGACCTGTGGTGAGCAGCACATTTAAAAAGTGAAGGGGATGAAGGGAGCTTTTAAGTGAAAGAGCAAATAGCACTGAAGAATGCTTTGACTTTTTCAAAACGATTGGAGGGGGAGAGATAAAAAATGTGTTGCTTTTAATGTTCTGACAAGCTGATGAAGGTAGTGCAGTGTTTATATGCTTAAATGTTAATCTGTTCTTGAATTTCTGTAATGTAGAAAAACAGTTGGCTCAAACACCTGCTACCCCTATAAAAAATGAAATATGTGTAGTACAATTTGTGACAGCCCTGACCAATCTGATTGACAACAGTTGTGGTAGAAGTGTTTCATTTGTTTTTGTATTGTGCAGTTGCCTGTTCAAAGTCTGAAAAACATAATATTTATGCCCAGAACAGTGAAACTCCAATTGTTATAATACATAATAATTCCATAACAGCAATATTTCTGAGTCCCCATAGTACAGAAATCCTGGAGTTAGTATATATAAGTAATTGGGATATGGATTAACAAACAAACATACTTTTAAAGGTTAAAATCAAGCTTCAGAATTTGTGTGCTTATTTTGTGCTTTTAAAGGTTAAAATCAAGCTTCAGACTTTGTGGGCTTATTTTGTGCAATTGTTCTTTGATTTCCTGAACTGTCAGCACTTACTGTCTCAGGTCTCACACTTGTAGGGGGTATGAGTGACTATGGCTTTAGTGTTGAAAAGATGTGTATTAACTACTGTGTAATTATATTGACACTTTTTGTTTGCTGTAAATGATTGGGGAAGGTGGAGAAGATTGACCATGGAGGAAAGGAAAAAGACCAGAGAGATGGGTAAATTGTGCAAAGAATGGTACAGCAGTGTGGTTTTGTGATCTGTAGACTTGAGAGAAGCATAATATACTGGAAATTGAAATATCTGAAAGAGAAATTAGACAGCTGATGATATATGTGAGCACACCTCTCAAAAGTACAGAATTTCACAGAATGCCCAGATTTTGGCCTCATATTTTGAGATGTACTATGTTTTTCTGGGAAATCACTGAAGGCTGCAGTCACTCAATAATGACAGACATTTGAGCTTCAGACTTTATATATTTCAGGAAATACATGCTAACACAAAATATGTCATTCCAGCAACTTTCTAAATTGAAAAGGACAATATTTAAAATCTGTCCAGATTTTTAGGCTTTTATCCCCACATTCTTTTGCCTTTGTCCCTACTTCTGGCACTAAATAGTTGAAAGGAATGGATGAGAGGCATCAGTGGCAGAGTGCAGATATTATTAAGAGAGATGATGTGGGTGTGGGATATTTAGATGTAGCTGTATAGCGAGGTCAAAAGAACAAGGAGTGTAAGGATATAGCCAGATGACAGGCAGATGTGATGTAATGCAATCAGACAACAGCTCTTGGAAAAGTGTGGAAAAGTGGTAGCAGGGCTGACAGCAGAAAAATACATGCTTTTCTTTTTTTCTTTATATTTTTTTATTTTATTTTTCTTTTATCAAACATTCCACAATAAAAAGAACAATAATGCACTATAGCCTTCTATACATCATTAATGACACAGTATCCTATAGTCACCAGTTATGCACATCTCCTAGCTATGCATATTTACTTCCTTTACAATTGACTTCATTGTACTATCTATCCGATTACTTTATACTACCAGTTCCCACAGTACAATACAATCTCACTTACTTCATATATCTTAACAGCTTTTCTCCTCACAATTGTCCTATCAATGTAGTTTACCATTTTCCACATGACTCTCAAAACCACAAATAAAACACAGTCATATTTCAGTTCTTTACCACTCCCTTTCAACAACCCTACTCTCAACTCTCCTTGGATACATTTTCATCACTCCTCTCATCCTCTTCTCCATTCATCCTATAACACCACCTCTTATTAAGATCTTTACACCACTTTCTCAACCACACACTTACACCCAGCATTACTTCCCCCCTCCACATCCCATCCTCATCTCTGCCATCTTATAGCTTCTCATATGTGCACCTCTCCATGAACTTTTCAATATCTTCCTCACCACCACAGCTGCCAACTAAAGCTCAAGCCTATCCTTCCTCCCATATAACTGTCCTTCAGCATACACCTCAATCAAACAGAAGAACCATACATCATATAGTACATGATATTCCCAGAGACACTCTAGCCTGATTCCAAACGTCTTTGACCACCTTATAAGACCATTGTAAGTTTCACTGATCAGCACTTTGTTGTCCATACCTGCAAACAGCAGATGAAGAACTCTGTCCTTCCTTAAAACTCACTTTGCTGTCTTATACCATCTATGTACAAATCTAATGTATATATCTCCTATGGAACTTGCATTTCTAAGCCACCCAGCCATTTCTTGTACACTGTCCAACAAATGCTCACATTTCCAAACATCATTTTCCTTAACACATTGCTTCTTAATCTTTTCCATAGTTTTTCTACAACATATCTCCCCCAGCTGCCTATAAACAACTCCTGCCCTACCCTTCCTGCCTCTTGCCCATGTCTCAGATGTAACCTGATTATTCCCAGGCTTTTATTACCCTCTTCGTTCTTCTCTCCCCACTCTTTAATACCTAATGATTCCAGCTTTCAAACCCCCACAAAAAAAAAACAATCACCCATACTCACCTTATATCTCCTGCTGATCTCATCAATACTTAAGCATTCCCCACGACTTTCCTCTTTTAAATACTTTATAACACCCACATTCTCCCATTTCCTTAACTTAAATGATCGCTGCCTTGCCAGTTCCCTACATACCATTTAAAGAACTTGGGGGAATGAGACTTTATTCAGTAGAAGACAGTTTCAGCCTTATATTAACAAGGCAGTTGTGCACAGTGGAGACTAGATAAGTAAAGTGAGGGAGTATTACCTTTAAAATGAGGTGGAAATAAGATATGGGATGGGGTATGACAAAAGCACAAGGTAGAGAGGAGCTGACTGAGTGAGTGGTTATGTTTAAGGGATGGAGCAGAGGAACAGCAATTGGTAATAAAAAGGTAGAGAAGAAACATAGGTATAGAATATATAACCTAAACTGTTAGGTTTATGTAACCTAAGCTGAAGGCAAAGTGCAGTTCAAGAAGCTGGAGGAAGAAAATTGGCAGTCTATTTCTGAATTAAGTTCAGGTAACATATTTATTTATTTATTAACATTTGTTGACCAGGAAAGTTCATTGGGTCAGAGACTCATTTTCAGTGGAGGCCCAGGGAGAAAAGCTCCACAAGTATTACAAAAGAAAGGCAATATTTAAATACAGTTAAAAGTATTATAGATATAACAGGGAGAAAAACATATTGCAATTTACATTTCTTAGGATTTACATTAAATTGAACTAGAAAATTCCTTACAATAGGTTGTAATGTTACATCAATAGACATGGCATGGGTTAAGAAGCATCACTTTCTTTGGTAAGATTATGGTATCCTGTATAATAGGAATACACTAGTAAATGTGAAGATTGGGTTTTGCAAAGTTTTGTCACCTTAGTATTTGGTGAAATGTACTGTTTAAGGTGGTTTGCTTCTGAGGCAGGTGCAGGATGGATTGTTTAGATAATGTGATGTTAGAGCTACTTTAAAAGTTTTTGGGTGGTCAGTTTGGGCTATTTCTGATGGAAGGTTATTCCATAGTCTAGCTATGGTATGGGAGCACAGATATTGTCCTACTTTTTTGTTGGGTTTAGTTACAGTAAGCATGAGTTTACAGGAAGATCTTAGTGTTCTTGTGGGGGTGTATGTTTTTAGGATTGAGTTGAGGGCAGGGCAGTTATTTGGTTTAGAAATTAGTCTGTGGGCTAAGGTTAGTTGGGTGTATTGTAGATGGTGAGAAAACTCTAGCCATTTTAGCTCGGTGATGGCATGGCAGTGATGAGAATGGTGTGGTATTTCCGAAGTGAATTTGGCTATTTTCTTGTAACAGGATTGTAATTTATTACTAAAGGTTGTGTTCAGATTAGTATAAATGGGTACTACCATATAGAAGGGAGGGGGTGAGTAGGGTACTGGCTAGTTTTATTTTGGTATTTTTATCCAAGTAGAGCTTGTGGTGATATAGTTTACCTAGTTTGAAATGGGTTTTCTTTATTGCAGTTAGGATGTCTGGTTCATATGTGAGTTTGTTATCTATTGTTATATCTAGTAGTTTGGCTGTTTTCACTAATTCTATTTCTGTGCCATCTTTAGCAAGGATTTTGAAGTCAGTGTTAGGTGATTTTGTAGAGAAAAGTAAAAGTTTAGTTTTTTAGGGGGTTTAGCATAAGTTGTGCATTAGTAAGCCATGATTAAATAGAAGTAAAGACCTGTAGTATAACTGTGAAGAGGTCTGAAAAATTTTTGGAGGTGGATATCAGTGTTGAATCATTGACATATTGGATGAGATTATGGATTTGGGGGCCTTTGTGCAGGCCGTTGATGAAAATATTGAACAGTAGTGGACCTAAAATGGATCCTTGTGGTACTCCTATGTTGTTAAGTTAGTAATAGGATTGTGCATTTAACCACCTTACTGATTGTTCCCTGTTCTTTAGGTAAGAGGTAAACCAGCTGAGGGATTTTCAGGAGCAACCTAATCTTGATAGTTGGTTTACTAGCTTAGTATGTGACACTGTGTCGAAAGCCTTAGATAGGTCTAGTAAGATTACTGAGGTCAGCTGGCCTGCATCTAAGACTCTGTTGACAGTGTCAGTGAAAGATAATAGGGCAGTAATAGTGCTATGCCCTGGCCGGAAACCGTGTTGGGTAGTGAATAGAAGAGCATTACTTGAGAGGTGTTTAAGTAGTTGTGAGTGAACACATTTTTCCAAGATTTTCGATAGTGGGGAGAGTATAGCGATAGGGCGGTAGTTAGAAAGATTATGGGAGTTTCCCCCTTTGTGTAGTGAGGTAATGATGGATTCTTTCCATAGAAGAGGAACATAGGATTCAGAGAGAGAGACCGATTTATGAGAATGGTAACTGGATATACTATTGAGCTAGCTGCTCTTTGCAGATATTCTGGGGCAGACAGTGAACAAGGTTTGAGTTGTTTTAGGAGTTTCAAGATCAGCGAGGTGGGTACAGGGTAGATAGTGAAGGAGGTGGCTGGTTGTGTAGTAGAGTAATCTGCAGGGGACGGGGAGTGTTTTGCTGGTGGTGGGAAGTGTGTGTTTGAAGTGGATGGGAAGTCTTTGAGTAGCTTTTGAAAGGTAGAGATGAAGTGGGTATTAAAATCTTGGGAAATTTCTTGTGGTGTTTTTGTGGTGCAGGGGATGGGTTTTGCATGGTGCCTGGGTTAAGTAGAGAAGAGACAGACTTCCAGAATTTTTTGGAATTGTTATATGAGGTGGTTAGTTTAGCAGAAAAATAATCTTTTTTATCTTGTATCACTTGCTTTTTTGATTTGTTACGGGGTTGTTTGCAGTGGAGTTTATTTTGTTTTGTTTTGTCTTTCAGCCATATTTTCCATGCCTTGTTTCTAAGAAAGATAGTTTGTTTGGTTAGTTTTGTTAACCAGGGGGCATGGTTAGTTTTAGTTTGTTTAGTACGCATTAGAGCTAGGCTATTGAGAGCATTTTAAAAAAAGTCCGTTGAAATAGTCAATGGCTTCATCTAAGGGGAGCATTTTTAATTGGTTCCAGTTTTGGGAGTTTAGGATACTTATAAACTTAAAAAGCGAACCAGTAACAACTGCTGAAGACCGATTTATTGTAAAACAAAACAAAAGAACTCAAGTACTAAGTGCTTTCACTTACACAAGTTAGGGCATCATCAGAGTACTAAGAATCCACACATTAACTTCCTTTTAAATACATGTGCAAATTGAATAATTAAGCAATTTATTTGATACACAATTAATTGTATATCATAATTTAAAAAAGCTATATATACAATAAAAATACAACCAAGACTTGTGAAAATTTATAATAGTGATATCAATATATAATTAAACTATTTACAAGGAACCTATACATAAAAACAGTACAAAATAAGTCAAACAGAATTCATAAAAAAGAAATCATAATAAAATTACTCTAAAAAGTCCTATTAATAATATTATTTTAAAATCATTAGTGCTCAAAAAACCATTGAATAAAGCTAGTACTATTGCAGTAGTGATTTCACTGACACTTTAAATAAAATGTAGATTCGTTAATAATGTTAAAATCAACCAACTATTAAATATCAACATACTATTAAATATTAAATAAATTGAGACTTATATTTAAGTATGCTAGATATAGAAATGTGCTCATTAATACCAGGTATAGAACTAGCATTTAATCTTAATTGCCATAAACATTCTTTAGCCTCTAGTAAGGTTTTATCATCACCTCCTTTGTTATTATTATTATATGCAATTCTATCAATTACAAAAAATAAATACCTCTTGAAATTTTGACATCTTGAACTATGTATATAAAGAGAACTAGTATTTCTTAGCTTTTTTATGTCTCTAACATGTTCCACTATTCGTTCTCTGAGTTTCCTAATCGTTTTGCCAACATAGAAAGCTGAACATGATGAACAAGTAGCAAGGTAAACCACCATTTTGGTGTTACAATTACAGTGACCTGGGCATCTAATGGTTTTGCTAAAATTATGTACTGCAACATATGGTCCATCGTTAAAATATTTGCAAGTACGACATGACCCACATTTACTCATCCTAGACATATTAAACATATTCTTATTATTGGCTGCCTCGAAATATTCTTTAAGGTTCATCCCCCTACTATATGTAACCTTGGGCCCATGCCCTAGATTGTCAATTAGTTCACCATTGTTCTGAAAAATACTTGTCCAAGTCTCACGCACTGTGTTTACTATCCTGGATGATATTACATTAAATGGTATAATAAAGGTGTCATTTTTAGTAGTACCTTTATTCTTAGATATATTGTTGTCAAAACCAAAGTTTATTATAGGTTTATATATTTGATTTCTTTGCATATGAATCTCATCACTGACTTTGGTAATTAATTCAAGTGGGTAGCCTCCCACATATATAAACCTGATGATTGTGTGTGAGATAGGAAATACACCCCGGGAATCACCTCTGTGGCTCTGCTTGACAGGGCCACGTGAAATGAAATCACCTGTGTGTCAAAGGCCAGGGTAGCGTTTGGCTAGACATCTGTAGGTCCTAGGGCAAATAGCCTATAACCTACCTACGAACCAATACACACCCACATGTACCTGTTGCAATAATTGCTATGTGAGGTTGACTGAGTGTGATGGTGAATGTGTTGGTGAATGTGTCCAGGTTCTGTATATGTGTGATAGCTAAGTGGGAAACTGTTTCTGTCATGGTATGTAGTGTCCTAGCTGTGATCCCAGCAAAAGATGTGTATGTTATTGCTAGGCACAAAAAGCAGTATGCCAGACAGTCTGACATAGTGTGTTGGTGTCGACTGGGGTGTCCCATTGTAGGCTACAGTAGTACATGTATGCTTATTGAGTGTTACTGCTGGTGAATCCAACCCCTGAATGAACTGTAGTAGTACCTGAAGCTGTATGCCTAAACAGCACAGTAAGATGTATGTACACATGTCTTGGAACCACTGTTTTGTTTGTTCCCCATAGTCCTCCTGATGACATACCTCAGGCATAAGGTCTTGTAACTACTGACACACAGTACTGTATGGTACACAGGTAAAGGTCATGTGTGTGTTGCCATACCTTTGTGTCTGGTATGTATGTCTGAAGTGTGTGTGTGTCTGCCTGTACCATGGCCTCGGTCATATGTGTGTTACAGGATATAGGTGTGTATCTAGCAACATGTATAGTGTAGTACAGCAGTATGCCACCCATACTGACGAATGAGCACATATGTTAGGCAGGGGTTTGCCATCAATGACTAGTGTGGTATGCTGGTAATACTGTGACTGGACCCTACAATCATTGCAATGGATTACATGTTATGTTATGCATTAGCATAATATATACCCCTTGTGGCTAGGTGGTGCATTGTGTCGCATATAGTGTGCCATATACTGATGTATAGTCTTACATACTGGTTTATCTTTGTTGCTGTGCAGAACATGGTTTGATATATGGAGTGTGCCATTCACTGCCAGGCAGTTATGGGTTGAGCACTGATATGTGGTATTGAAAGTGTGTATCCTTTGACAGCCAATATGTTGCTATATAAGGCAGTTATATGATATCCGTACTTTAGAATATTAAGTGTGCCACTTAACTTGCTCACACATATTGTTTCTTTGTCTTCCAGGGTTATGGCCCACCATCGTAATCTCTCATACAGCACAGCAGAGGATGAAGTGATAATGGACACCATGGTTCAGCACTACACCATGCTGTTCTCAAGAACCAGCCAGGACCAGCATGAGCGGACTGCACTGTGGCAAGATCTTGTCCGCAGGGTAAATGACATAGGCATGCATAACTGGACATATGAGCAGGTAAGCCATCACTGCAGTGATTTAATTAGACATGTCCGGCAGCATGTGTCTGATATCCTGTCACAGGTGGTGGGGTAGCCATCCATTCCCCCCTCACCAGAGTGGAGTAGCTTCTCCTGAGCCAGGTGGCTCCTGGCCAACAACAGAAACAACAACAACTGACATGCATCATCATGGAGACCGGAGGCACACAGCAAGTTGACATGGAGCATGCAGGTAACATGGCGTAGCTGTACACTACTGTTACCTCTATTGGTCGATCATGCTTATGTGAGATGTGTAGTGTGTAGTTACAAGATGTGGTGCCTAGTGTTGTGCAATAATACTATTTTGGAATATAATATGCAGGCCTGTGACTGTCAACAGTCATACTACTGTAAGATTGCAAACACACAGTAGCAATGCCACAGTTGTTGCCACTGACAAACTGTCTCATACCCTTCTAGGTCCCTCTGGTGTGATAGCAAGGCAGCAGACCCATGCTGGTGAGTGTGTTCTACATTTATTATTGCTAAATAAATGTGCATGTCATAGGTGAGGTGTAGGCCATGTACACATCACACACTAGTGCATAATGCATGCTGTGCATGTTTGCTGTGAGACTATGCACATCTCAGTAACATGAGTAGCTGACTCAAACACATGCAATACACAGAGCATCCCACACAATTGTGGCAGCACTGTAGTGGACGTTGGATAGGCACAGTCGATACACATGCACACAACACACACAACTGTGTCATACGCAATACATGTTAACATGCTACACATGGCGTATTCATACACATGCTGTAAGGTCACACTTTAGTATCCCAAATGTCATCCACACAGCACACATAACATACCTAAGGGGTAGAGTCCTCTCATGTGGCTGTGTGACACTCTTCAACACATAACACATTCATGTTAGGTAATGCCCCTTACTGTGCACCTTACAAACCCATGTAACAACTGTCTGTGAAATGGTGAATGTAGCCATGGTACTACAGTTCAGGGACAGCATGCTATGTGTCGGTCTGGCACACATTAGTAGCCTTGAGTGACCACATGATGCTGCATGATGATGCCACATGGTACTACACCACATCCAGTTACAGTGGCCACAGTACTACACATATCATTAATTGCTATGCACCTCAATGTTGTGTGTGTGCAAACATATGCACCGATATACAATCTGCATAGCAATCACCATTTGTACAAAGTGACACACATGTCTTGTAATACTATTGAGTGTATAGGTCACATGGCACACACTGTGTATGTGTGAGGTTTAATGTTGCAGTTGTGCGGTAGCCTGCCATGTCATGCTTGGCACTAGCATGTCCACAACATGTCCTACACTCACCATAACCACTGTACAATGTCTATATTGAGCAATGGTATTCGATCAGTTATACATGCACCACTCATCCTGTGTGTATACATAGCATGCATGTGCTAAACCTGTGTCCACAATTGTCTTCTAAAGACACAGATGCTCTTATCAGAAATGGATATCTATGTGACACACTGATACACATCCAGCCATGGTATGTATACCTATAAGTGATGGTGCACAGGACATTGCAGAGACGTTAATACTTGCACAGCAATGTTGTGTCCATGTACACATTGCGTTCCAGGGTGAGGCCAATCACTGAACAAAATACACATGCATCAAAGCCATGTGTACTGTTATTAGCAAGGGCTGTCTACACTCACACTGCATGCTGTTGAGCAACACACATCCTGCATGCTGTCACGTTTGATATAAATGTTTGGCTTGTGATACAGTACCCCACCATCACATGCTATTGAGTATGTTCTGGATTGCTGGTGGTGTGTGTGTCTGTGTGTGTCTGTTGTAGTGAGGAGTGTATATGTGTTCATGTGTGCATGTGTGCATGTGTGCATGTGTGCATGTGTGCATGTGTTCATGTGTGCATGTGTTCATGTGTTCATGTGTGCATGTGTGCATGTGTGCATGTGTGCACGTGTTCATGTGTGCATGTGTTCATGTGTTCCTGGTATTCATGTGTGCATGTGTGCATGCGTGCATGTGTTCATGTGTGCATGTGTGCATGCGTGCATGTGTTCATGTGTGCATGTGTGTATGTGTTCATGTGTGCATGTGCGCATGTGTTCATGTGTTCATGTGTGCATGTGTGCATGTGTGCAGACATCATGTACAGGTCGTAAAGTGTGTTTCCTGTCTCCCTCTCACAGGTGCTCATTTTGGGCTGGTTCACTGCAGCAGGGAAACTGATGTCACTGAGCATGATAGTGATGATGATGATAGGTGTATTGAGGCACAGGCATGTTTACCAGGGTCTGTTGTTGAGCCAACAATTGACAGTACACAAGTGTCCACCCATCCATGCACACAGTCATACTGCCAATACATCCATCACCAATGCCCTTAGCTGAGGGACAGCGTACAGCCAGCATTGGCCAGGACAGTGTGATATCTATGGCACATGCATCCCAACACAGCAGCCATACCCAGATGTCTGGTAGGGTACCGCATAGGCAGATGTCCAGGGGTTCTCGTCGGAGCACTGCTGGCCATCATGCCACTGGCAGACGTGCCACAGGTCTTATAACCTCGCGCATGTTCCAGGCTGTCATGGAGGCACAGGCACGTATGGAATGGTACACCAGACAGGGACTAAGGGCAGAGAGGGCACATAACACCGCGTTAAATGACAGTATCCGTGACCTAGCAGGTGCCATCCGTAATTATACTGAGGTCATGGATAGACGTTGGGGTGAGACATTAGATGTCCTCCGCAATGTCATGTCCATGCGTCAGGACAGTGTGGGACGGATGAGACATTGACGTGGACGTATGCCAGCAACATCAGCAGCTGGCAGTGGCCACAGACATCCCTCATGTCACAGCCGCTCCCGTAGTGCCAGTACCAGCCCCAGCAATTTTGCGGCTGTACTGTTCATAGACCGTCCTAGAAGACCACGTGCACGTGGCTCTGGACAGTCCCAGCAGGGACCTGGGTCCAGTGTACATCCATCTACCTCTGGGGATAGTACCCAGTCAGGCTTAGTACCTGATAGTGTCAGTAGCACCCCTGCCAGGCACAGGTACCATATCAATGGCCAGAGATGGTAATCTGTAAAGCCTGGCAGGTACAGTCTGTGGCTCTCCCACAAATACCCATATATGGCAGCCACATGGTGGAACTGTGTGCATGCAGACACACACACACATAAACAACACACCTAGGGCTACCACATACATGCACACATTACATCATCATTGGCCCATAGCAGCACTCTTGGCCCTCACACACACACACACACACACACACACACACACACACACACACACACACACACACACACACACACACACATACACACATGCCGATTGTATGGCTCACTGTAGGCCTCTGGCAAACCAACTACACACCCTGTGCATATGATGAATCCTGTGCCACCTCCTGTCATCTGTCACATCGATGCAAGAACAGGCTACCATGGTGCTGATGCACAGGGTGACTTAATAGCAGTATAGCAATGTTAGCATGTTGTCAGCAGTAGAGTGTAATGATATGCTTGAAGGTGTGGCTGAGCAGGCATGATGCATCTGAGCTATGATTGTCAATGTAGTAATATTCATACCAGTGTTAGTTCCAATAGTATATAGTCTGCCCACGTGCCACTTGGCTGATGTGTGTAGTATTGGCAGCATGTGTTAGAGAGTGGACAGTATGTGTGGGATGTGTGTGGCACAGATTTGCAGGTGTACATTTGTGAACATGGTGGAGGTGCACTGTCTGCATGTACGTGCATAGTGGACATATGGGCAGGGTGGCATGCCCTGTATTACACAGTAACACTCCATAGTCTCGATTGGTGGCCAGTATGCATTGTACTATACACATTTCAGAACTTGACTACACATGTGTGTATGACGTGTTTAGACATTGTGCTGTGGGTAATACTGTCATTGATTTGCATTCTGGTAGTATACACAACTTCAACAGTCTGACCATAACCAATCGTTAGATGATGTCTTGACAACTGTGACACACAGTAATATTTGGACACTTCAGGTACTATACTAAGCCAGTAACCAGTGGTATTCACCTGCACACATTACTGAGACCACTCCTGTTTGGCATATAGCTCTCTTAGGTACAAGCAATCACAGTAGGGATATTTCCGTCCACGTGTGGTGATGCATACTGTAGCCTATAATTCATTCTCCAGATGACACACACATCCTCCACAAAGGTATCATACAGACAGATCCCTGTTGTCAAACCCATGCTGTAAAGCTATAAGCCAACCAAAGCATAGTCATCCACATTTATGGAACATAGTATCCCTACAGTACTACATAGGTAGTAGCTACCAACATGAAGAACACATACCGATGTGTACATGCAACCAAGTGGTATGTCATCTCTCCTTTGATAATCACATTTCCAAAGGTATGTTTAAATCCCTCAGTGGATCACATATGCAATAAGGGGTCTGCATGCATATCCACAAAGGTTGTTGTACACCTATAATGAATAGCCATTAGTGATAGACCCTGCTGCATTTGAACAGGTCTGACATCTACCTCAGACATGAACACTCACTCACACAATTCTAAAGAAACCGTAATGAGTGTGTGTGACACAGTTGACCTAGGCCTGGGATCACTGCAGTGGCTGGCCTTGTCACAGACGTACAGATGTGACCTAAGGTCCAGAAAGCAGCAGCACACTATTGAATAGATTACAGATGTGTTCTTGGAGAAAGCAGGGTTTCCACACATGCAATAATTGAGATCACATGTAGGTATATGCATTTGCCACACAGCTACCTCACATGTGCAATGCACATACTGGTGTCATACTGATATGTCATACAGTAGTAAAAGCAAAACCCACAGCCCCACACACATAGAGGACAAACACACAGTTGCCCAGTACAGGATTCAGACTCCTACCTAACTGATTTAGGTTACTACAGGAGTACGCAGTTACACGACGCGCTATACACATTACTGTGGGTTCTTTTTCCACAGGTATATTTGTAGGGTGGTGACATCATCAAACTTGACAAAGATTAGTATACCACATTTAAGGTGCTTGACTACTCTCCCAAAAGGTTGCGCTTCTTCAAGGAGTTCACACAAACAAACACGCACACAGTTGTCAAGTGCAGGATTCAAACCCATATCTAACTGCTTTTTGTCACTACAGGAGTACGCATTAACACAACATGCTATACACATTACTGTGGGCTCTCTTTCCACAGATATATTTGTAGGGTGGTGACATCATCAGACCTGACAAAGATTAGTATACCACTTTTAAGGTGTTTGACTACTCTCCCAAAAGGATGCTCTTCTCCAAGGAGACCACACACAAACAGACAAACACCTGTCATATGCAGGATTCAAACCCCTACCTAACTGTTTTATGTTACTACAGGAGTACACATTGACATGACATGCTATACACATCACTGTGAGTTCTCTTTTCCACAGGTATATTTGTAGAATGGTGACATCATCAAACTAGACAAAGTGGGTTACATTAGGTGACAATGGGTGGGCTACATAGAAGGAATGTCTGAACACTTTGGCCATGTGATCATCAAAGGGGAGTTCACTATCTAACTGTGTCCCCAGGGCTTTCATGACTTTCTCCATACATACTGGTGTACCACCTATGTGGTAATTTGTTTGCACTTTGTTTTAGCAAAATGGGATGACTATGCATTCTTTGTCATTCTTGTTGGGGCATTGTTTTGACACCAGGTATCTGTGTCTGTAACCCCCTTCTGGAGGATGTGTATGTGTTAGCCATAGAGTTGATTATGGACCACAGTTAGCAGTCATCTGCAAACCTGTTCAGCCATACTCCTCCCGTGCTTGCCTGTACCTCTGAGCAGTGTCCACTGAACAGGTGCTGCCCCAGGAGCAAGACATGTGGGATGCCATTTGTGACTGTCTTACTGTCATACATGGCACCCGCAACTCTGAACATGTGTGTTTGATCTGAGAGACACTAGGCCACGCATCCTGTGACATACCTGTTGATGTTCAGGCTGGTAAGCGTGTCCATGATGACAGAGTTGGGAATGGTGGGTAAAGTCCTTAGTGAGGTCCAGGTGGGCTATGTGGACTATTTTCACCTCCATCTATGTCCTTGGTGACTGTTTGAAGTAAGTCAACTATGTTTAGGAGGCAAGATCTGCCTTTAACAAGGCGAGCTTGTGTAGAGTCCAGTGTCTGGAGGTCCCCATTGTCTCTGTTTATGGGTTCCATGACAATTTGATCAATAGCTTTGTAGACCAGGCTGAGTAGGCATATAGGGCAATGGTTTCCAGGTTCTGTTGTGGCACCCCCTTTGTAGAGCTGGATGACTGTTAGTGTATGCCATTCTTTGTGTACATACCCTGTGGTACAATTGAGTCTGGGCAGTGAATGTAGGTCAGGGTGTAGTTTCTTTTGGGCCTAGTGTAAGATGCAGCCTGGGACACTATCCATTCCCATTGATGCTGTGTTCTTGGCTTTGGAGAGGGCTGTCCTTACCTGCATGTCCATGACGTCTGGGGCTCTACATCCTTCTGTGATGGACACAGGCCTTTTTGGGGGTGATGGGGGGAGGTTTACACTGAAATTGTCCCCCAGGATGTGGCCAATGAAAGTTGGTTCAGTGTATTCCTTGCCATTTGTCAGTAGCTGACAGCATATTTGGAAGTTGACACCTACATGTCTGGTAAAGCTACAGCAGGCTTTGTGATTGTTATTCTTACAGTCCTTTGCAATTGTCTTTTGACAGTGTCCTTGAATTATTCCATGAGCGATCATTGCTACTTCCTAATAATGATCAGTGATGCCTTTCCTTTAGTGAAGTTGGCTCTATTGGGTGTTAGTTTCCTCCTCCTGTTGTCTAGCTTATTTATGGCCAATGACCACCAGATTGTTTTCTTATTTTTGGAGGAGTGCTTTTTGGTTTTATTTGTGATGTCTCAATCCATGCATCCCTGTAGATGCTCATAAGATGCACTTGTAACTGATTTGGCAGGTTGTATACCATTCTCCTATAGCAAGAGGTCTTTGGAACCTTCCACTTTTGTCTTGGGATGTGTGCAGTTTGCTTTTGAAAATGTCTTCACGGTGGTTTCATTGGCTGGGTGGGAGTGCATGATGTGGATGTCCAGTGTGATTACTTTATGATTTGATATTACCAGAGAGGATTTTATCTCTGTTGTGGAACACTGGTACCCCATGTTGGTAATGATCATGTCCAGTATGGTGTCACCTCTATTGGCCATGATGACCAGCTGTTCCAGGGTGTTAGAGCTTTTAAACTCTAGGAAACATTGGACAATGGACATTGTACACACGTGATTCTCCCACTCAATGTTTGGGTAGTTGTAATCACCTCATATAATGATGTTTGATAGGACCTTGATATATTCTACTGTTCTCAGGAATGCTGTGTGAGGTTCCTGTGACAAGGTAGGTGATCTGTAGAAGGCTACAATCTGATGAGCAGCTTTGCACAATCTTAGTTGCACTTGCATGGTCTCCAAGGCCTCATGCTGTGCCACTAACCTGGAGGTGGGGTATCCATAGGGTAAATGTGTACACCCCTTCCTTTTTTATTTCCCTCATAGTTTTGGGTCCAAAGGCCAAGGGGATTGTGAGTGTTTTACATGGAGCATGTCCAAACAGCTCTGCATTTGACATAGCTTTGTATGTTAGGCAGTGAACACATGTGAGTAGGCGATATGCATGGGAGTATTGATGGAGCATTTTGTGATAGTCTGTGTATGGCATGTATTTCAGGCCACTAATGCTCTTTGTGAGGTATTGCTGCAGGCTTTCCAGTTGTTGTAGTTGGCTTGTGAGGTACATAGCAAACGTGGCATTGCACTCTTTTATAGTTCTAGTCAGTGATGAGTAGTGGGGAACAATGTTCTCTTCTATTCTGCATGAGCCACATTTTGTGATGGGGTGCGCCACATAGCAGGTTTTCCTGACTACTGTGGGGATGTGATTATCACCGTTGTGTCCAGTGTCTACCTGTGAACCAAGGTCTCTTGTCACACATTCAGTGTTAAGTATACTACCACCTATGTTGTCATTCTTGGCTACAGAGCCTTTAACAAAGGGGATGACAATGCACCTTTTGGCACTGAGCTAGAGCCCATGGCTTTAACAACAGCCATCTGTCTCAGTGAGGCCCTTTTGTAGAATGTCCACATCTTTAGTGTTTACAATTATGGCTCCTAGTTTGCAGTCCTCTGGAAACTTCAGTAGCCACAGACCTTCCATGTTGAAGTTTACTTCAGGGAAGTAGATACTAAACAGGGCAAGACACAGGACTGGAACTTGTGGTACTGCACTCATCACCAGTCCAAAGTCAGACTTGGAGTCTGCTACTTTCACAGTGTGTGTTCTGTCAGTAGGCCTGTTGGCAGCACATCTTGTGACATAGCAATTTATACCTAGTTTAGTGGGTTTATCTATATTTCCAGAGTGTGCGGTGGTGTTGTAAGCAGGTGTTGCAGGATCATCATAGGCTGTGTGAATCACCTTACCCTTGTCAACAGTTCTGTTGACTGCTTCAATGTCATCTATCAGGTCTAGGTGACATGATCTGCATTTTACAATCTCTACATGGTTGTGGTCCAGGGTTTGGGGATTACAAATGAAATTTTTTGTCTGTTGTATGATGATAAATTCCATGGCCTTGAAGAGTGTGCTCGTCAGGCTAATGGGGTGATTGTTCCTGGGGTCCGTGGTGTCTCCACCCTTGTGTAGTGGGATGACTGTCACTGTGCACCATTCAACAGGCACAAAGCATGAGGTGAGGCTATGACTGCACATGGTACGTCAGTGTGGTGCCTGTTTGTTCTGTGGTTTGTGTGGAACACAGCCTGTGAACTTATCTGGTCCCATCGCTGCTGTGATACTGGCTTTGGAGAGTGTTGTTTACCTGTGCAGCTGTAATGACAGCAACTTTGCAGTCTTCCATTATAGAGATGTGCTCTTTCATGGGTGAGAGGGGAGTACAGCTAACACTGATCCTTTCTCAAGGATATTGCCAATATCAGTTGGGTCTGTATATTTAGTGCCATTGAGCTGTAACTCAGAACAGATCTGAGTGTAGCCATGACATGGACCTGTCTGTTGGGCAGAGATCTCCTGAGTAGACAGTATGCAACAGGGTACAGATTGGGTTACACTCAGTCTAGTTGCATGGGGCTACTGTTTGAGGCCAGTAATCCTCTTGTTAGGGTACTTCAGTGGTCTTTCTGGCTGCTGAACGTGCCTAGTCAGATTCATCACAAGTGTGTTGTGGTACTCTCTGACAGGTCTGATGACTGATGAGTACTGGGAACCTCCTTTGACCTACATGCACAGACATTGGTGGTTTGTGTGGACACATAGCATGATTTTCTGACAACTTTGTGAATGTGTTTCTGGTAGTAGAGATGTCTATCCACATTTGTTCATAGATCCCTTATTATCACCTCCGTATTTGGCATGTGTGTGAGCATGCCCAGTATGACCTTTCAGTATGTTGTTGCATGACATTTGCTTCGTTTTTTAAATGTGTGAGCACACCCAGTATAGACATTTATACTATATGTGTATGGAAAATCAAGTTTTATTTTTACAGCAAGCCTTACCTTTGTGTCATAGATCTACAGGGATCATGCTGTGCCTGCAGGGCTTCCATGAGACACTTTGCATAGACTTATCAACATTTCTACATACAGGGGGGAAGCTATTATTTGTACATTTCTACCCAGGGGTACACTTGACTGTTACTGTGGGTGTACATATGATGAGGGGTTCACCTGACACTTATACACATTTGCTATTCCTGAACTGTCAGGCCCCAGTGGCCTAATGGATAAGGCATTGGCTTCTGAAGCCAGGGATTGTGGGTTTGAGTCCCATCTGGGGTGATATAATCTTGATACAAGTGAAGCTTTAGGCAGATAGCCTAGTATGAACCTATGAACCTATAACCTCGAAAAAGGGCATAGCAAAATTCATTTAAAATGGGTGGTGAAAGCCAAACACATTCTGGCTAGGCTTATAAATGCCCTAGGACAGATAGCCTAGAATGAACCTAAGAAATGCTATGTACTGTACACCATTTCAGTCTGTACTGTTGCCTATCATACTGGCTTGAGGCATACTACTGTACTACACGTCTTAGCATCCAATGCCACATATATTAGATTGCAACTTCATAGCCTACACAGCCCACATCATACTGCCTGGCCTGATGTTCCCTGTTTGCATAGGCCTGTGGGGGAGGTTACCCATATGTGTCTTTAGGGGCATGTTACAGCATTTCTTTGTGTTTGCATTACTGTACAATTGTCCTGCTGTGTCTGTGCAACTGAAATGCTATCATGCCTTAGTGGTTCAGTACTGTGACTATAGTGCACTGTATCGTGGGTTCGATCCCTGTCACTACTTTTTATTTTCATGCTAGGCAGACCAGACTGCTTAAGGGACAGTAAAACTAATATGAGCATGTTTACCTGACTATGCTCAACTTTGCACGACTTTGCCCGACCTTGCCCAACATTGATCAACGTTGCCCAACACTGAGCTAGTTGGCACAGGCAATTTTGTTTACATATTTTAAATATTGGTAAATGCTGCTTAGCACTGCTTTATATTGCTTAAAACATGGCAATCATGCCTCCGGTGGTGCTGCAGGGCTGCCTATGTCGGATGCGCATACTACACTCTCTATACATGTTTGAAAACAGGTAGTGTCAAGTTAGGCATCCCTTTTATTTTATGTGCGAGTCAGAGAGGGGTATAATTTCTAGGGTTCCTACTGAGCCAGTGTATGTGTATGCGTTGCCTCTTTGCCAAGGCCAAGGCATACTGGGCACTCCTCCTTCTGCCTACTGGGGCAGGCTCAGGTTGTTCCTCCTCCGATTCACGCTGTGCCTGTGCAGGCCTTGGCAATGGTGGGGGGCTGTTTGGCCTTGCCACATGCTGTTCCTGCTGCAGCTGTTTTCGCAGGATCATATTGTGTAGCATGGCACATATCATGACAATTTGGGTACATGTAGTTGGTGAGTACTGCAAGGCTCCACCAGATGTGTCCAGGCACTGGAACCGTGACTTGAGCATCCCAAACACACACTCGATCACATTTTGTGTTTGTGCGTGTGCCTCATTATGGAGTTCTTGTTCAGGTGTGTGTGCATTTCTGATGGATGTCATCAGCCACGGCTCCAGTCCGTATCCAGCATAATCCACTAGGTGACCATCAGGGATATCCCCATTGGTAAATGTCTGGTACAGCTGTGTCAAATGCCATATATGGGAGTTGTGGTAGTTTCCAGGGCAGCCAGCACACACATTCAGTATTATGCCCTGGGCATCGCACATGACCTGGCAGTTCATGGAGTGGAAGCCCTTGCTGTTGATGTAGGCCCTACCCCGCTCACCGGCTGGTGCTTTGATATGTATGTGCATGCAGTCAATTGCACCCACTACCTCAGGGTATTCCGCTATTTGCTGGAAGAGAGATGCATATTGCTGGCCAATACCTCACAGGAATTGGGGAAATATACATGATCACCGACATGTGCTGACATGGCATTCAGGAACTGGTGCAGTACCCTGGATGCTGATGCCTGTGAAATCCCCATCATATCACCAGTTGGTCTCTGGAAAGTACCTGTTGCTAGTATTCTTAGGCCATCACATACCTTGGTTTCTACTGGGATGGGTTCCCCTCTGTTGGTTCTGTGTGTGAGGCGTGGCCTGCACAGCTCAACAATTTGCTGCAGGAGCTCTCTGTCCACTCTATAGCGCTCTACTATTTCCAGCTCATGTAGCTCCTGGTAGGTTACCCTGGGTCTGTACACTCTTCTCCATCTCCTCACTGTGGGTTGCTCAGCAACATTCGCAATGGCACAACCCTCAGCATCTTCCACATGTTGCCTTATAATAGCAATGGCAGCCCCTAACATTTTCTTTGTCTCAGTTAAGCTTTTTAAGTTTTCAATTATCTTTGTATACTGCAGTGTTGCAGTGTTTCTGAGTAGAACATGGGGGAATGTTGTTTGCAGAGTTTTAAGTGCTGGGCTGGGCCGGGCTAGTGTACTGCCTGTGTAATTGGCTGATTCTGATTGATTTCACCTGGCAGCTCTGCTAGTTCTCCTTGGTTAACTTTGTACTACTTTTACTTCCTTTTCCCTTTCTGTTTCCACAGGGGGCAGTGCTGTGCAAACAAACACAAACACGTGCACACAAGCACACACGCACCCACACAGCCTTACATAGGCTTAGGCAGGTGCACATCTGCGCACACAGGCTTAGACAGTCTTACACAGGCTTACACGGGTGCACACACGTGCACACAGGCTTAGACGGTCTTCCACAGGCTTACATGGGCACACACAGGCTTACACGGGTTTACAGGCATGCACACGTGTGCACACAGTGTAAGCATCTTTGGAAGAAACTTTGGTGGTAGCCACAGTGTACTCCTTCGGTTTCTGGCTTTCACTTCAGACAACTAGGGACACGCCTCTTCCAGTCTTCAGTAACTCACAGCAGACACATGCCACTCTGCTCCAATGGGCTTACAGTCTTTGATACATACACCCTCATGACGTCACCTATCTTCTACTCTGTTACTCCTCTAATCCTACTCTTACACTCTAGGGACATGGTTCACATGGCAGGGAGAATTGGGTTTCACTATCCTAATACTAATTTGCATAGGATTGCCTACTAATGCTTGGTTACATCTCTCACACTGTGCTTCCCCCCTTAGCAACCACTACTCAGTGGCCATGTTGTCTTCAGCCTGCCATTCACTTGCATGACAGATGAATATTTGTATTAAAATGCCTATTTTTCACTTTTAATTTTTTTTTCTGGTTTTTAGAGCACCGCACATTTGCTCGCTGCTGCGCTACGCTTAAACATCGGAGATCGAGGGTGTAAAAATAATTATTATTTTTCATTATTTTGCAACACATATTAATGCCAATGGCCTTATATTTGGCCATTGGCATGCTTCCTCAACTGGATGCATATTTATTTGGAGCTGTCATTGCTCCGTTTTGCTATTTTCAGAACGGTACTCCGTTACCAACGGAGTACATTTCTGCAGATAACACTACTCTTACACGGACAGGTTAGTGCTTCCTGGATCGCAAATTTACCTCATTTGCATAGCTTTCAGCAGCAAATTAGGTAATTTGCATAACCTAACACTGTCCGTGCAAGAGTAGCTTTAGAAGCTCTCATGCATGCCCCTACTGGCTATTGCTGAATCACTCGGCAGACATATTGCCTGTCTGCAGTCTTACACTGTTCTTACACTTCATGCAAGCCATCGTAAATCTGGCCCAATGTCATTCTTTAATAACAATAACTGACTCTGTGGTTGTGGTATATTGAAGATTTACCCACAGTTGGCTTTTTTAATCACTCGGGCTTCACCCTCATGATTAAACCACGCCAGCCGTGGATAAATCTTCAATATACCACACCACGTCATCGGTTATTGCTTAAATAATTAATTTCACATCCAAGTGCCCCCTTCTTTAAGTCCATCGACTTTTGTTCCACACAGCTAATTTATTACATTTTATCACTTCATGTATTTGTTTACATCTTTCCCTTTCTTTTTACATTTTCCCCTCAAAATCACAATTAAAGTCCCCTGCAATTATAATTTTTATGTTAACCATCACATAGTCTAACATTTGATGAAACTGATTCTCTCTTTCCTTGCTAGTTATATAGGCATATAATGCTATAATTCTATAAACATATTCTGTCTGGGGTGTGCACGAGTGCTCCTGCAGTAATCTTCCACGGACTAAGCACTGGTATGCAAATCACCCCATTTGCAGGTGAAATTCATGCAAATGAGGTGATTTTGCAATCCAGGAAGCATGCAACAGTACGTGCAAGACTAGTGCTATCTGCAGAAATGTACTCGGTTAATAACCGAGTACATTTCTGCAAAATCCAAAACGGAGCTATGACAGCTCCAAATAAAGGCAGCATATCATTGAGGAAGCATGACAATGGCCAAGTATAAGGTCATTGGCACTGCAAACAATAAAAAAAATTAAAAAATCAACTTTTATTTTTTTTTAGTCAATCTCGGCTGTTTAAGCAAAGGGCAGCAGCGCGCAAACAGGATTGGGGGGAAAATAATAAAATAAACCTAAAATAAGCATTCTAACTAAAATCAGTATTCTGCCATGCAAATCAATTTCAGGCAGAAGACAACCTGGCCAGTGAGTAGGGGTTGCTAAGGGGGGAGTCTAAATGTGAGACATGTAACTATGCATTAGCAGGCAATCCTATGCAAATGAGGGGAAGGATAGTGAATCCCAGTTTTCCCCAGCATATGAGACAGGTCCCAACAGTGTAAGAGAATGAATAGCTGGGTGCAAGCCTAGGAGGTAGGTGACATCAATGGGGTGTGTTAGGCATACTGTAAGTGGATTGGAGCCTTGTGGCTCGGGTTTGCTCCTAGTGTAGCACAGCTAACCTAGGGGGTGTGTCTAAACCTGCCTAGCACTCTTTACAAAGTGTAAGTGGGTGTGCGTGCCACGCACTGGGTTTTACAGGAAGAAAAAAGAAATTAAACCAGGAAATATCAGCAGTGTGCACATTTGAGCACTCTGTTTGTTTGGCCTGCACACGGGCTTAAACAGGAAGGCAATGGGAAGGGAAAACAGCAGTAGGAAGGTATTCAAGGAGAACTAGCATAGCTGGCAGGTGAAATGTATCAGAAACAGCCAATTACACAGGCAGCAGACTAGCCCAGCTCAGAATACTACTAAAAACTAAGCAAACACCTTCCCCTCTGGGTTTTCCCACACTTTACACCACTGGTGTATACAAGCGGGGAAATTTTAACAAACAAACCTACAAAATGAGAAGGGCTGCAGCAGGCAACATAGAACAGTATGTGCAAGAGGATGAGGGTGGTGAGGCTGTGAATGTTGCCGAACAACCCACAGTGAGGAGATGGAGAAGAGTGTACAGACCCAGGGTAACTTACCAGGGGCTACATGAGCTGGAGATAGTGGAGTGCTATAGGATGGACAGAGACCTCCTGCAGAAAATTGTTGAGCTGTGCTGACCACACCTGACACACCAAACTGACCGAGGGGAACCCATCCCAGTGGATACCAAGATATGTGTAGGCCTAGGTGTACTAGCCACAGGTATCTCCCAAAGCACAACTGGGGATATCATGGGAATCTCACAGGCATCAGCATCCAGAATATTCCACCAGTTCCTGGATGCCATGTCAGCACACACATGCCAGTGAGCATGTATATTTCCTCAACACCCATGAGGTGTTGACCAGCAATACGCGTCTCTTCCACCAAATAGCAGAATACCCTGAGGTAGTGGGTGCTATAGACTTCATGCACATATGCATTAAAGCACCACCCAGTGAGCAGGGTAGGGCCTATATAATCACAGGGGCATCCTCTCCATCAACTGCCAGGTTGTATGTGATGCCCAGGGCATTATAATGAATGTGTGTGCTGGCTGCTCTGGAAGCTATGACGATTCCCAGATATGGCATCTGATGCAGCTGTACCAGAGATTTGCCAATGGGGACATCCTCTACGGTCACCTAGTGAGGGATGCTGGGTACACACTGGAGCCGTGGCTGATGACACCCATCAGAAATGCACACACACCTGAACAAGAATGCCATAATGAGGCACACGCACAGGCCAGACATATAATAGAGCATGTGTTTGGGATGCTCAGGTCACGGATCTGGTGTCTGGACACATCCGTTGGAGCCTTGCAGTATTCATCAGCTACATGTGCCCAAATTGTTATGGTATGTGTTATGCTACACAATATGATTCTGCGGAAACAGCTGCAGCAGGAACAGCATAGTGCAGGGCAACATAGCCCCCACCAATGCCAAGACCTGCACAGGCACAGAGTGACGCAGAGGAGGAACAATCTGAGCCTGCCCCAGTAGGCAGAAGAAGGCATGCCCAGTATGCCCTGGCCTTGGCAAAGAGACAACGCATAGCACATGCACTGATACGGGAGGGACCCAGGGAATTACACCTCTCTCTGACTCACACATACAGTAAAAGGGATGCCAAACATGACACTACCTGTGCTCAATAATGTATAGTTAGTGTAATATGTACATCCAACATAGGCAGCCCTCCAGCACCATCCGCAAGTCTGGCACACCCTGAAGGTAAGTCAATCAACCAACAATTGCCAAATGAAGTAGACTGTGTTGTTACCTGTAGCTATGGTATGGATGTGAGCATGCAAGGGGAATGGGTGGCTGAATATTATGGCAGCAGACAGTAGACACCCATAGTGGTACCCTGACATCTGTAAGACATACTGGAGTCACCACAGTAGCCAGTACTACACAGGGTGACAAAACCCACTGCAGGAAATGTGCTGAGGGACATGTGTGTCCATATGACCCACATATGCCAGTCAGGATGGTTCACATACCCAACAACAGTCTCAGCCAGCAGGACAGGTGTAGACAAACCCAAACACAGTCATGGCTCCAGAATGATGGCTATGGTTAACCTCCCCCCCAGGCCTACACAGACAGACCACAGCAGGGCAGGCAGTGGGATGTTAGTTCTGAAGGGTAGGAAGTCAGAAAATAATATGTAGGGCAACCAAAGCCACGATCTGTAGTACACTGGTATGCCTCTAGTCAGCATGATAGTTAGCAATACAGAATGAAATGGAATACCTGACATACCAGTACAGTTATAGAAAATGTGTACAAGTGTCATGTGTGCCCCCCACATCCTACATAGTAATATAATAACAGTCAGGTGTGCCCCCAATCTATGTAGAAATAGTCAGGTGTGCCCCCCACCCATCCTACATAGTCATGTAATAACAGTCAGGTGTGCCCCCCCAACCCTGTGTAGAAATGTAGAAATAGTCAGGTGTGCCGCCCATCCTACATAGTAATGTAATAACAGTCAGGTGTGCCCCCCCACTCCTGTGTAGAAATGTAGAAACAGTCAGGTGTGCCCCCCACTGCAATGCAGAAATGTAGTAACAGTCAAAGCCAAATGATTGATGGATGCCCTGCAGAGACAGCATGCTACCTGTTGGTGTACAACACAAAGGTCAGCACTGCAGCACAAACTACCTGGACACGATCCACACATTCAATACAGGCGTCAATACTGGGCATGCTCGCAAACTTATAGAACTGAAGGCAATGTCAGTCAACAACATACTGAAAGGGCATACTGGGCATGCTCACACACAGAGAAATGAAGGCAATGTTAGTCAGCAACATACTGAAAGTTCATACTGGGCATGCTCACACACTTAAACACATGAAGGCCATGACTGCAAACACCAGTGGACCAGACATATCTGGCAGTTGCAGTTGTTAGTGCAGACACTTGTCAGTATGCACCACTCATGCCTTGCACACACAGTGGATAGGAATACAGACATATATGTCAGGACAACACACTATAATAAGCCAAAGGTAGACATACATAGATGTGTGGAAGAGGGTGACTGTGACAAGGAGCCATCCAGGCCTGTCCCACCCAGCACACAGCCAAAGGGCACCAAACACATGAGGTGCAGATGTCACTCACTGCAGAGACTAGTCACCAGTATCTGTCAGCATTACAGACTATGTGGTGCATGTGCCAGCTGTGCAACATGACTGTACAAGGAAGTAGTCATCTAGCAGCTGTATATACATACATGTGACATTTGACACCATGTGTGCCTGCATGTGGTGTGTAAACCTATACATGAATGGGTTATGGACCATGCACACACCACCCTCCCCATAGCCCTACTATGACAAGCCTGCTGAGGTCATCCAATGTGAAATACACCTTTGGGAGATTTGTAGCCCAGTAATCACTGTGGCGTGTCCCATAACTGCATACTGCCGTAGTGTGATAAACTAGTTAGGTAGGAGTTCTAACCAAAAGACTTGGCAACTGTGTGTGTGTCTGTCTCTGACTGTGTAAGAAGCAATGCTTTTTAGGGTACTCACACTCCTTACAATTCATATACTCAACTTTGGCAAGGCTACTGATGTCACCCACCTAGAAATACACCTCTGGGAAGATCTGTAGCGCATCCTGTAACTGCGTACTGCTGTAGTGTGATAAAGTAGTTAGATAGGTGTTTTAATCACAGACTTGGCAACTGTGTGTGAGTCTGCTTGTGTGTTTGTGTGAGTGTCTGACTATGTAGAGAGCAATGCTTTTTAGGGTACTCACACTCCTTACAATTCATATACTCATCTTTGGCAAGGCTGCTGATGTCACCCACCTAGAAATACTCCTCTGGGAAGGTTGTAGCCCAGTAACTGCGTACTGCTGTAGTGTAATAAAGTAGTTAGATATGTGTTCTAACCCCAGACTTAGCAACTGTGTGTGTGTGTGTGTGTGTGTGTGTGTGTGTGTGTGTGTGTGTGTGTGTGTGTGTGTGTGTGTGTGTGTGTGTGTGTGTGTGTGTGTGTGTGTGTGTGTGTGTGTGTGTGTGTGTGTGTGTGTGTGTGTGTGTGTGTGTGTGAGTCTGTGTGTGTATTTGTGTGTGTCTGATTGTATAGATAGCAATGCTTTTAAGGGTACTCAAACTCTACAATTCATATACTCAGCTTTGGCAAGGCTGCTGATGTCACCCACCTAGAAATACCCCTCTGGGAAGGTTGTAGCCCAGTGATCTCTATAGCGTGTCCTGTCACTGCATATTATTGTAGTGTGATAAAATAGTTAAGTAGGTGTTCTAATCTCAGATGTGGCAAGTGTGTGTGTCTGTCTGACCCTGTCTGTGTAGAGAGCAATGCTTTTTAGGGTACTCATACTCCTTACAATTCATATACTCAACCTTGGCAAGGCTGCTGATGTCACCCACCTAGAAATATATCCTTGGGAAGGGTGTAGCTCAGTAATCTCTGTAGGGCATCCTGTAACTGCGTACTGCTGGAGTGTGATTTAGAACTGTGGTAGGCTTCCATCCCCACCCATGGCAGTTATGGATGTTTTGTGTGTGTTTCAATGTCTGTGTATGGAGCAATGCATTATAGTCTAGTCACACTCAGTACATTTCAAATGGCCTACTTTGGCAATCCTGCTGATGTCATAGTAATCCCTGTTGTGCATTCTATAACAGCTCCATGTTGTAGTGTGATATAGACCCCTGTTAGGGGTTGTATACCCACACATGTCAGTTGTGGATGTTTTGTGTGTGTCTCACTGTCTGTGTAGGGAGCAATGCATTTTAGGCTAGTCACTCGCAGTACATTTCATAGGTTCATAGGTTCATAGGTTCATACTAGGCTATCTGCCCTGGGGCATTTATAAGCCTAGCCCGATTGTGTTTGGCTTATGCCACCCCTTGATTTGAGTATACTGTGCTCTTTTTAAAGTTTAGTTTACTGTGCCTCTGTCTAATAGTGACACGGAAGTAATCCCCGGGACTAACCTACGATCCCCCATCCACTCATCAAGATTCTTCTTGAAGAGAGTCAGTGAGGTGCTCTGCCTAACATGAATTGGAATTCTATTCCAGAGTGAAGGGAGCCTCTGGGTTATGAAAGTGTCCCTCCAGCATGTTCTATTTATTTCTGTGCTGAGGTTCAAGTCCCTCGAGCATGTGGCTCTAAGCGATTTAGATTTACTGAGGTGGAGCATGTCCATTAATTCTGGGTTGGACATAGCTTTATATGTCAGGCATAGATCGCCTCGAAGTAGGCGGTATGCAACTGAGTAGAGCTGGAATTTTTTTAACCGAGCAGCATATGGCATCTGTTTGAGTCCCTTGATCCTCCTGGTGAGATACTTTTGGGGTCTTTCTAATTGCTGCAGGTGTCGGGTAAGGTACATCCCAAAGGGGGCATTGTATTCTATGATGGGCCTGATGAGGGATGAATAAAGGGGCACGATTACCTCTCTTGATCTAGATGTGAATCCTTTCATGATGAGGTGGGCTATGTAGAAGGTCTTTCTAACCACTTTGGCAATGTGGTTGTCAAAGGAGAGATTGCTATCAACTTGGGTCCCCAGATACCTAATTACTTTCTCTGTACTTAATGGGTTACCACCTATGTGGTAATTTGTGGGCACATTGTTTTTGCCAAAGGGTATGACTATACACTTTTTGGCATTTAGCTTTAGACCATGGCTGTGGCACCAGTTATCCATCTCTGTGAGACCTTTTTGAAGGATGTTTGTGTCAGCTGGAGAGTCGATTATGGTGCCCAGTTTGCAGTCATCTGCAAACTTGGTGAGACATAGTCCTCCCACATTAGCCTGTATCTCAGAAAAGTAAATACCAAACAAGAGAGGTCCCAGGACAGAACCTTGTGGGACGCCACTTGTGAGCGGTTTCGAGTCTGACATGGCTCCAGCAACTCTGACTCTGTGGGTTCTGTCTTTGAGCCAGTTTGCAACCCATCTTGTGACATAGGGGTTTATATTTAGGCTGGATAGCTTATCTATGATGCCCGAGTGGGGTATTGTGTAAAATGCTTTTGTGAGGTCCAGATAGGATGTGTGGAGTACCCTCTCTTCATCTATGGCCTTGGTGACTGTTTTGAAGAAGTCGACCAGCTTCAAAAGGCAGGATCTGCCCTTGACAAAGCCAAATTGGGTAGGATCTAGTGTCTGTAGGTCCCCAATGTCTTTCTTTATGAGTTCCATGATGATCCTCTCCATAGCCTTGCAGACTAGGCTAGTCAGGCTTATAGGGCAATAGTTTCCAGGGTCCGTAGAGGCGCCACCTTTGTGGAGTGGGACCACTGTTGCTGTACGCCATTCTTTGGGCAAATATACTGTAGTGAGGCTGAGATTGTACAGCAGTTTTACTTGAGGGATTAGTTCTTCTTGGAGTTCATGTAGGGCAACCGGGATGCCATCTGGTCCCATGGAAGCAGTGTTTTTGTTTTGGAGAGCGGCCTTCACCTGAGCATCAGAGATGTTTGGGAGGCTGCACTCTGCCAGCATAGATACTTGCTCTTTTAGGGGGAGGGGTGGAGAAGTTTGCACTGAACCTGTCTGCCAGGATATTGGCGATGTCTGTGGGTTCAGTGTATTTTTTGTCGTTTAGAATCAAAGTCTGGGAGTTGCATCCCTGGTTCCTAACATAACTGAAAAAAGCCTTTTGATTGCTGGCCTTGGAGGATTTTATGAGGGATCGTAATTTTTTGCTAGTACTGATCAGAGATGCCTTCCCTTTTAGGGATTTTGCTCTATCATGTAGTAGCTTCCTCCTTCTGTTGTACAGTTTATTTATGGCTGGGGTCCACCAGACTGGATGCCTGCCTTTGGATGATTGGGTCTTGATTTTGTTTGGGATAGCATGATCCATGCATTCCTGGATATGTCCATAGAATGCGTTTATATAGGATTCTGCAGTTTGGGCCATAGTTTCCACTGGCCCTGGGGCCTTGAAGGATTCCACTTTGGTTTTGAGAAGTGTGAAGTTCGCTTTTGAGAAGTTTTTCACTGTGGTTTTCTGGGCTGGGGGTGGGGTCGGGATGTGGATATCCAATGAAATTAATTTATGGTCTGATCTTACCAATGAGGGATATACTTCTGGTATGGAGCATAGAGTCCCCATGTTGGTAATGATCAGGTCTAGTATGTTTTCCCCTCTTGTGGGAGTGGTGACTAGTTGTTCCATAGCATTTGAGTTTATAAATTCCAGGAACCTTTGGGCTAAGGTGCTGGGGCTTGAGTAATGCTCCCAGTCTATGTTTGGGTAGTTGAAGTCACCCAATATAATGGTGTTCGGAGAGATCTTCATGTTCTCCAATGTTTTCAGGAAAGCAGAGTGGGATTCCTGACTTTGAGAGGGTGGTCTGTAGGATGCTATAAACTGAAAAGCAGTCTTGCCCACTGTCAGTTACACATGGATGGTCTCTGATACTTCATGCAATGCCACTAACCTGGAGGTGTGGATATCCTTGATAAATATGGAAACTCCCCCTCCTTTTGTGGTTCGGTCTGGGTTTTGGGGCAGAAAAGCATGATATGAGGTATAACCTAGTAGTGCTGGTGCTCTCTGGAGCCTTGAACCAGGTTTCTGTCACTGCACAGAGGCTGACACTGGATGGATCCTTTGAATGACACCAAATTTTAGCCAATTGTTAAAATCATTCATTTTGTGTTTTTGCTGGTGGGCATCATTAGATGAGAGTAAAGATGCTGCTCAGGGTCAGGGTCATACCGGCCTGGCTACATGATCAGAGAGCCCCTCTATGTCTCTTTTCATTGGATCCCGGACAGGACAGGCACTGCACTGTGACCTTCTCTTTTCAGCTTGGTGAGGGGGGATGTCAGTGTGTCTGACAATAGAGTCACCCTTTACAAGAATATCAGGTGTGTTATTCAGCCTTAGGGCTGTGACTGGCTTTTGGGTCTCCTGTTGTCTCTGTAGGTTTATTTTATTTAGAGCCTCCAAATATGTTTTTTTTTTGTGTTGTTTTTGTTTTGTTTGTGTGGGACTACTATGATACTGGAATTGTGTTGTGTGAGGTTACTCTCCTCTCCTGACTTGTACACCAGTTTTTGAGATGAGATTAGTTTTAAGCACTTGGGGCTTCAGACCAGTTGTTTTACATTAAGAAGGTTTGTGGTCTGCACTGTGGTGGCAGAACAGGTAGCTTACATCCTTCTAAGTTGGGAACTGCTGATTGAGGGCTCAGTGTCTATTATTCTAAAAGTGTATTAATTCTGGTTTAAGCACTTGGGCTTCAGGCCACTTATTTTACTTTACATTAGAAGGGTTTGTAGTCTGCACTCTTGTGGGAGGAGAGGCTGGACTCTGCCCTTCTGAGCTGGGAATTTCTGGTTAAAGGCTTATAGTGCCTGCATATTTGAACTTCTCCTCACTGAAATTGGTACACCTTGTTTGCTGTAGCATAGACTAGATCCAGGCCTGCTGAATCTAGCTTTGTTTGTATGCTTGTTGTTTGTTTGCTTGTTATTTCCCTGAAATGCTAATTCCACCTAAAACGTGGCTTTTTAGCACTTCTGCGGATCCCTAGTGATATCTGTATTGCTTACTGTACTTATTTCCTTGTTTCACTTGAAAGAAAGTTACTGTTTGTCGTTTTTGCATTTAAGTTACCTGTAACACATTGCATTTAAGTTATCTGGCACTTGCCCACTAAAGCAATTATATAAGTCAGCACTAAAAAATTAAAAGCACTACACCCTCGCAAACTCCCCTTGAGTACCTTGTTCCCCATTAGCCCTTTTTTTTCAATTATAAAGGAATTCCCAATGCTATTCTAGCATGTCCAAAGGTCAGTTGTCAATCTCCTCTCCGGTCCAGCTGGTGAATCTGGGAATCTTGAGGCAATGTTGCAACTAACTCATGTACACAGGCAACCCTCTCCTCCTCCCAACAAATTTCAACACATGTGAGAGATGCAACCATATAGCCATACTGGAGGCTAAGCTCTCTCAACTCAGTACTGGCGTAACCAGTCAGGAGGAGAAGGAAACCACACTCACTACAATTCCAGTCTCACATAGACCTACTACAACAGCAGACCAAACACATAAACACACAAAAACATACTTGGAGGCTCTAAATAAAAATCTACCTAAGCAGCAGAGACCTCCAAAGCATACACCCAAGCAACCGCTACCCCAAAACAAAACACGTACAACACATAGCTCACAAAGCCAGTGTGCTGAACAGTCACAGCCCTTAAGGCTAAACAACACACCTGATACACTTGTAATAGGTGACTCTATCGTCAGGCACACTGACGTCCCGCTCACCAGGCTGAACAAGGAGAAGGTCACGGTGAGCTGCCTGTCGGGTGCTAGGATCCGCCACATAACACAAGCACTCAGTTCACTTCAAGGCAAGTACAAATATGACTCGGTCATTGTCCATGCTGGTGTGAATGACCTGAGATGTACCTCCCTGGACTACATGAAAAGAGACATAGAGGAGCTCTCTGAGCATGTAGCCCAGGTCGGTATGACCCTGACCTTGAGTAGCATCTTACCCTCACCAAGAATGATGCCACAATATGAAGACAAGATGATCAATTTCAACAATTGGCTTAAGTATTGGTGTCATTCAAAGGGGGTCCAATGCCTGTCAGCCTGGAATGACATGCTCGACAAGCCATGATGCTTCGCTAGGGAAGGCTTGCACCTGTCACCCCTGGGCTTTTGGATATTGGCAAAGGCTCTTGCTACCCCCATAGTGCCTTTTTTAGGCAAGGCTCAAAAGACAAACCCACCTCCTTAGGTATCACAAGGGATAAGAAACTAAGAGTAATGCTGCTCAATGCCAGAAGTCTAAACCTCGAGATGCACACACTCAAAACTCTCCTTAGCATGGAGAACATCGATATCTGTGCAGTAACAGAAACCTGGTTCAAGGCTCCCGAGAGCACCAGCACTAAAAGGTTATACCTCATACCATGCTTTTTGGCCCCAAAACTTGGACCGAACCACAAAAGGAAGGGGAGTATCAATATTCATCAAAGATACCCACACCTCCAGGTTGGTGGCACAGCACGAAGCATCAGAGACTATCCATGTGCAACTGACAGTGGGTAAAACTGCCTTCCAGTTTATAGCCTGCTACAGACCACCCTCTCAAACCCAGGAACCCCACTCAGCCTTCCTGAGAACACTGGAAAATATGAAGGTCTCTCCAAACACCATTATATTGGGCGACTTCAACTACCCAAACATAGACAGGGAGAATTACTCTAGCTCCAACACCCTAGCCCAAAGGTTCCTAGAATTTATAAACTCAAATGCTATGGAACAACTTGTTACCACTCCCACAAGAGGGGAAAACATACTGGACCTGATCATTACCAACATGGGGACTCTATGCTCCAGACCAGAAGTGTATCCCTCATTGGTAAGATCAGACCATAAACTAATTTCACTGGATATCCACATCCAGACTCCACCCCCTGCCCTGAAAACCACAGTGAAAAACTTCTCTAATGCAAATTTCACACTCCTCAAAACTGAGGTGGAATCCTTCAAAGCCCCCGGGCCTGTGGAAAATACAGCCCAGACCACAGAATCCTTTAGAAATGCATTCTATGAACACCTTCAGGAATGCATGGATCATGCAATCCCAAATAAAACCAAGTCCCAATCCTCCAAAGGCAGACGTCCTGCCTGGTGGACCCCAGCCATAAACAAACTATACAATAGAAGGAGGAAGCTACTACATGATAGAGCAAAATCCCAAAAAGGGAAGGCATCTCTGATCAGTATTAGCAAAAAACTACGGGCACTCATAAAATCGTCTAAGGCCAGCTTTGAGAGAAAAATTGCACAGGACACTAAGAATAATCACAAGGCTTTCTTTAGTTATGTTAGGAACCTGGGTGGGAATTCCCAGATATGCTCAGAATTAGTCCAAAATGACAAAAAATACATCGAACCCACAGACATTGCCAACATCCTAGCTGACAGGTTCAGTACAAACTTCTCCCCACCAAAAGGGCAAATATCTATCCCAGCAGAGTGCTGCCCCCCTGACATCTCAGATGCTCAGATAAGAGCTGCCCTCTCCAAAGCAAAAAACACAGCATCAATGGGACCAGACGGTGTCCTGGGCAGCATCCTACATGAACTCCAAGAAGAGCTAAACCCAAACATAAAACTACTGTTCAATCTCAGCCTTACTACAGGATATGTACCCAAAGAGTGGTGCACAGCAACAGTGGTCCCTCTTCACAAAGGTGGTGCCTCAACAGATCCTGGAAACTATCGCCCCATAAGCCTGGCTAGCTTGGTCTGCAAAGCTATGGAAAGGATCATCATGGATCTCATAAATAAAGATATTGGGGACCAACAGACACTGGATCCTACCCAGTTTGGCTTTATTAAGGGCAGATCCTGCCTCTTAAACCTGGTTGATTTCTTTGAAACAGTCACTAAGGCCATTGACGAGGGGAAGGTGGGCCACATAGCCTACCTGGACCCCGCAAAAGCCTCCGATATAATACCCCACTCGGGCATTTTAGATAAGCTCACCAGCTTAAATATAAACCCCTATGTCACTAGATGGGTTGTAAGCTGGTTCAAGGACAGAACCCACATGGTTAGAATTGCTGGAGCCATGTCAGACTCCAAACAAGTTACAAGTGGCGTCCCACAAGGCTCAGTCCTGGGACCTCTCTTGTTCGGTATATATATTTCTCGGAGGTACAGGCCAACACGGAAGGACTGTGGCTGACCAAGTTTGCAGATGACTGCAAACTGGGCGCCATAATCGACACTCCAGCCGACACAAGCATCCTCTAAAAGGGCCTCATAGAAACAGACAACTGGTGCCAGAGCCATGGCCTTAAGCTAAATGCCAAAAAGTGTATAGTCATCCCCTTTGGCAAAAACAAAGTGCCCACAAATTACCACATAGGTGGTAATCCATTAAGTACAGAAGAAGTAATTAGGGACCTGGGGACCCAAGTTGATAGCAATCTCTCATTTGACAACCACGTGGCCAAAGTTGTTAGAAAAACATTTTATATAGCCCACCTAATCATGAAGGGATTCACATCTAGATCAGGGGAGGTCATCGTGCCTCTTTACTCATCCCTCATCAGGCCCATAATTGAGTACAATGCCCTTTTGGGATGTACCTTACCAGACACCTGCAGCAACTGGAAAGACCCCAAAAGTACCTCACCAAGAGGATCAAAGGGCTCAAACAGATGCCATATGCTGCCGGTTAAAGAAACTCCAGCTCTACTCAGTGGCATACTGCCTGCTCAGAGGCGATCTGTGCCTGGCCTGACGTATAAAGCCATGTCCAACCCGGAATTAATGGACATGCTGCACCTCAGAAAATCCAAATCCCATCGAGCTACGCGCTCGTGAGACTTGAACCTCAGCACTGAAATAAATAGAACATGCTGGAGGGACAGATTCATAACCCAGAGGCTCCCTTCACTCTGGAATATAATCCCAGTCCAGGTTAGGCAGAGTCCCTCATTGACTCTCTTCAAGAGGAATTTTGATGAGTGGATGGGAGATCGTAGGTTTACCCTGGGTATCACTTCTGTGTCACTGTTAGACAGAGGCACAGTATACTAACCTCGAAAAAGAGCATAGCAAAATTATTTTAAAATGGGTGGCAATAGCCAAGCACACTCTGGCTAGGCTTATAAATGCCCTAGGGCAGATAGCCTAGTATGAACCTATGAACCTATGAACCTATGAGAGCTCAGCCTCCAGTTTGGCTATATGGTTGCATCTCTCACATATATTTGAACCTGTTTGGAGGAGGAGAGGGTTGTCCATGTACATGAGACAGTTGTAACATTGCCTCAAAATTCCCAGATTCACCAGCTGGACTGGAGAGGAAACCATTGACTGACCTTTGGACATGCTAGAGTAATATAGGGAACTGAATTAAAATGGACCAATAGGGGACAAGGTAATCGTAGAGAGTATAAGAGTAAGTAGTGCTTATGGTTTATTAGTGCTAACTTGTAAGATTACTTATTTGGACCAGTGAGGGGCCTTAGAATGAGAATATGGTGTATAATTTGAGAGATAGAGCAGTTCTAAGGGAAAACGGGAAGAGCAGACTTTGTGGAGCCAGGAATAGTTTAAACCCAATTAGGCGCTGCCTGATGTTGCACTATCATAAAACCAAAAACCGCGCAAAAGAGGGTTTTAAGAGAGGGAGATCAAGGAGTTTGGAATTGATCCAAAATGGCCAATAAAACTACAGTTTTAAGGCAGTAACCACTCCCACAGGGGCAGGCAGGCAGGCTGCTCAATGTTTATCACTGCCACTGATGAACACAGTGACTTCCCTTTTGCCCAAGCAAATAATGGCCTCCAAGAAACTTACAAACAGTTCAGAACAGCAAATCTGTAACTGAACTTTTTTAAATCTCAGAAAAGTGGGAAAAAAAAGCAAGATTTTTTTTGTTTTTTTGTTTTTATTAAGGAAAGCAGAGGTTCACAGGTATCAACAAGTTGGAACAGTGCAGTAAATGACCCGACACTTGAGTGCTAGGTCAGAAACAGATAAAATGCAAGTTTTAAGAAAAAACGATTTTAAAAATAAATGCACACAGGAAATTCAGTAATCAGCTCTAGGTTGTGTTCCAAATACAGTTACCAACACAGAAATCAAGTTTAACAAGCTAAAAAATGCTCAAAAGTAGGTGGCAATGCAGAAAAACTTAACAAATAATCTGAAGCAAAATACTTAAAATCTCAAAAGTGGCTCCTTTCTTCTCTCAGCATTTTCTCCTCTTGGTGGGTGCTTCACCAACAGCCAACAAGTCTGAAAAGATGCCCAAACCATGAGGCAATTGGGTTTTAAGAGAGGGAGATCAAGGAGTTTGAATTGACCGAAAATGGCCAATAAAACTACAGTTTCAAGGCAGTAACCACTCCCACAGGGGCAGGCATGCTGCTCAATGTTTATCACTGCCACTGATGACCACAGAGACTTCCCTTTAGCCCAAGCAAACAATGGCCTCCAAGAAACTTACAAACAGTTCAGAACAGCAAATATGTAACTGAACTTTTTTAAATCTCAGAAAAGTGTGAAAAAAGCAAGATTTTTTCATTTTTTTTGTTTTTTTTAAGGAAAGCAGAGGTTCACAAGTATCAACAAGTTAGAACAGTGCAGTAAATGACCCCAAATGCCCTGCTTTGGCAATCCTGCTGATGTCATTCATTGTGAAATACACCTTTGGGGATGGAGTTCTCTAGTAATCCCTGTGGTGTGTCCTGTAACAGCTCCATGCTGTAGTGTGATATAGACCCCTGTTAGGGGTTCTCTACCCACACATGTCGGTTGTGGATGTTTTGTGTGTGTCTCACTGTCTGTGTAGGGAGCAATGCATTTTAGGCTAGTCACTCGCAGTACATTTCAAATGCTCTACTTTGGCAATCCTGCTGATGTCATTCATTGTGAAATACGCCTTTGGGAAAAGAGTACTCCAGTAATGCCCATGGCGCTTACTATAACTACGTAGTGCTGTAGTGTAATAAACTAGTTAGAAAGGAGTTCTACTCCCACACATGACATATATGTGTGTGTGTGTGTGTGTGTGTGTGTGTGTGTGTGTGTGTGTGTGTGTGTAACTCGTATCCTGTGTAGAGGTGGTTGCGAGTGTGTGACATCTGTGGCCAATGTGGAGTGGGTTTAGCATATTTCTTATATGGTGGCCCTACTATATATCACAGTGTCCACCGTACAGGGATAACAGATGTGAAATAGCTGAAAGGCTGAGGTGCAAAGCCATACCCATACATGTGACATCAAGGCCAGGCAATCACAGTTAGCAACCCCAGTATTACCCAGAGCACACACTCAACCCATGTCTCATACACACACACACACACATGCCTAGGCAACAGCCAATATGTGGGTAATACACTGCATAATGGCCACTGATAGTAACTATGGAGTGATAGCAGTGGGCTACAGAGGGCATGTCACCCTGTCCATCTGTCCAATATGCATGTACATGCAGACAGTGTACCTCCCCCATGTTCACCAATGAACACCTGCACCACCTGTGGTGCCATCACATGTGACCCACAATGGACATACCATGCCTGACAACATGCCCTGTATGGGCAGATGCAACTGACACCAGGGAATGATGTTAGCATGCTATCAATGTAGGTGCAGTGTAAACCTGCTGTCCATTACTGGCTCCCACCACAGGTGGTCAAGACTGGCACATCTGATGATAATGTGTGTTCACAACATGGGTCAGACACCCCAGGTACTGTACATGCATGTGGGAGGTGTACACATCCCAGACACCGTCCATGTCATGGACTAAGAAACACATACATGGCAAGCGATGCACAGCATTGGCCACACACAATAGTCAAACAGGTGACTGGATGGGGGATACAATGCACACCTGTGTGGGCAAATGCAGAAACTACAGTTCTGAGCCACAATGAAGACCAAAGACCATTGTCATGTGGCCTGATGCCAAGGTATACCCATCGCCTACCCTTGTATAACCTGCTGGCACAGTCAACCACCACACACCTGTGCAGACATGCACCCATGCATATCAGCACTGGCACCCTGTGTGTTTGTGTGTGTGTGTTATATGGTGCGTATGTTCACATCCACACTCATGACAACCCCCATGGACATACTGGTGCATGCTGTTTGATGTCAGATACCTCCTCATACCCTTTGCCCATACAACCTCCATATGACCTGTGTGATACATGTGATACCTGCACAGTGATGTGTTGTGGCAATCCCACTACTGATGTGTTGTACTCCTGGCTGTGCCAAGTGTGTCACTGTGTCTGCATCCCTGTGAGAGTGTGGCCCTGTTGACGCTGGCACCTGTTCATGTGGACAGGCACGTGTACGTCACTGTATTGCCCAATGAGCAGGATTCAAAATAAAAACACTATACACCGAAAGTTAACTAACACAAACTTTATTTCTACTGACACCAAGAAAACTAACAAGCTAATAAACTTTGTTAAAAACAGAAAAGTAAATTCACTCTATTCTACTAAAATAAAAAGTTTAGCAGAAAATAAGATTAGCCAATACATTTAAAGAAAGCTATGCATCACCGATAAAGGGAAAGCTTCATCCTGTCTTCAGTCTTGACTGGGAAGCCCCATTACAGTCAGGCAGGAGTCTTCATTAGGAAAACAGTCCTGTGCAGAGTGTCCACTCCACAGGTGAGGCTTCTGCCTGAATGCGGAGAATCCCATCTATATATAACCAGGTTGTTTATCACAAGTCATGAGAATCAGTACTTTCCCAGTGTAGGCCGGATCTTGCTAGAGCATTCTGTGATGTTGGCCACCCACCCCAGAAGGAACAACAAATCCTGCCAAGTACAATGATTCTGCAAATTTCAAATACTACACTGGAGTATCCCAATAACCTTGCGAGTTTTAGTACATTACTAGAAAACTCCAGACAAGTCATGTTTCATAACCAAAAGTTGTAAAGAAAGTATTTTTCGTAATCAAATGTAACTTGCTGAAATCATCAGAATGTTCCGGAACAGAACATCATCTCTTATGCCTGCCCAGAAGACTAGAATGTTTCAGAACATAGCATCATTCTATATAGCAAAAAGAAATAAGAAAGAATAAAAAGAAAGAATAAAATGAAAGTCGAGATATAGTGAGGCAACAGTCAAATAATCACACTCTCTCAATGTTCTTATATCCGATATTTAAAACCATATTTGCCTTATTATAAACACAATAATTTAAGCCACAATTCCACAATTCCAAAATGTTAACAGAATCAAAACAATCATTAAAATTAATATTGAATGTATTAACCAATTCAACAATTTGGTACCAGATGTTGACCATCCGGTAAATATATCCCACCAATTGTGTGCAGTGTCGGATTCTGAATTCTTGGCTAAACTAATCAATTTATTCCCTATAATAATGCTTGTCATTTCATGATGTAAAATAGTATGATTTACTACCTGTAAATGTTTTTCAAGATGTTGAATATTATTTAATCTTCTTTCAGCTTTTCCCGGTTAGGGGTCACCACAGCAGATCATCTGTCTGCTCATGATTGGCAGTGGAGTTTTACAGTATCGAGTTGCCAGCCCAGTGCCCAACCTTCCACAGAAGGCACACACTCACACCTAGGGCCAATTTAGAGTGTCCAATCCACCTACTGCATGTCTTTGGGATGTGAGAGGAAACCGGAGCACCCGGAGGAAACCCACGTGACCACAGGGAGGACATGCAGACTCCACACAGAAGGCACCCCAGCCCCCCAGCCAAGAATTGAACCAGAAAACCTCTTGCTGTGAGGTGGCAATGGTAACTGTTGCACCACCGTGGCCAACCATTGAGTGTTATTTAATACTTTCTGTAAAAGATTTAAACTAAATGTCAAATTATGATATTCCAGCTTGTCTGGTAACCAGGTATGAAATACATTAACATATGTCTCAGGAGAAAATACAGAAGTTTCATTGTGCCAATGTAAATAAGTTACATTATCTAAACAACCTACAAAAGGATGCATTAAAGTATACAATAATGTTTGGTTTGTCACTAAGCATATAAATTGTGGTGCTATTTCTACAAACATTTCAAACATAGGCGGTAATACAGTCCATTTGCAGATGCTGATGGAATGTTGAAGAAAACATGGTTCATATATAGAGAAATGTTGTCCACAAATAAGTCCACCCATTGTTTCAGTACAGTGTTCCAGTTTGTGCATTCGGTTTGAGAAATCAACATAATTTCCTTCCAGGTGGGGTAGCCAATACTGGAATGGATACACAGGAGGTCCAAATACCAATGGCAAAGTTACAAAGTGACACATTATTTTTGCATTTGTGACATTATAATGCATGATATAACCTATACAAAAATTATCTGTGAATCTTGTTTTTTCAGAAAACAATCTTATCCAATTAGTATTAGTTTATTAGTATTTGTTAAATGTCTCCATATATGTTCATTATTAAGCATTAACTTTGTCTGCACAAAATTCTTCTGTATTGAAACATAAAAAGATTGTAAAGTACATGTTGTCCAGTTTACAAACTTAGTAACATTTTTGTCAAATTTCAAATTATGAACTACAGAAGCATTAAATTGATCCAAAAATTATTTTTTATAACTAACTAGCTGTTTTTAGGTATGCCAAACTGTAGGATTCCTCTGTGCTTGTAAATGTATAATTTGTGAAACATCCTGACCCACAGTTTTGATTTTATTAGCTAAGACTTCAATATCAATGGCATTTAAAGTTCCTAACCCTGTACCAATACCTCCTAATAAGGTGCTATACCAAGCTCGTCATTTACCTGTTTTTGGGAAAGTAATATTAAAATACAATACATTTTTTTGATATGTTTGTCCTACATATTTACATGTGGAATGCACTTTAATTACTTGGTCAAAGTGAGCCTTGGGATGGTTGTTCAATATAGTTATTTGAGAGGCCCATATTCCTTTTATAATCTGAGTTGCATTCATACAAAACAGTACTGTAATGTTCTGTAAATCAATTGATTTATTATAAATATCAGTTCCATTCTGGCAAAAGTAATAATTTTCTCGGTATGTCTGTTCATATTTACAATTACAACATCTTATGTCTGTGTAATTTTGAATTATTTCCGTAGCTTGTCTGTCATCTAGTAACTGAACATAAAGATGCCCTCTTCTTACCCTCCAAATGGTTAGGTTTCCTTCAAAAGTCAAATTGATAGTAGGGCATCCTTGCCCAGGGGGACAGGTAAAATTCCCTTGTGTTCTATTTCCTGTACTAGCAACCCATCCCCACTGGGATACAGTTGAATTAATTTTAACTGCTTTTACTCCTGGTGTTACACACTCCGCCGAAGGGGCTTTATACAACACGAGACCAACAATAATTAGCACTGGAATTAAAATCTGAAATCAAAAGAAAATAGCATGATTATTCTCGCAAATAACACCAGTCTGCTGGTATATATTCCAATTTTTCCTTTCCTGGTCTAATAATTAAAACAGTATTATCATTCCCAGTAGCAATAACTTCTGCTTGTTTAGGGTGTTTATTGGGTTCATGGACCCATATTTTTGCACCTGAATTGATTTCATGCGTACTAGATATCTGCTCCCTCTCGAAAGCGGCAACAGGCGGTGACTGCCCTCTGGTGATGGTGATGCCTATCACAGGTACAATAAATATTTGGGCTACCCTATCCTTTTTCTGTACATGAACATTCTCATCTGAAGTATTTAACAAAATAATTTTAAGTTCCCCTTGATAATCTGCTTCAATAACTCCATTTGCAACCTGAACACCTTTCAAAGCAAGTGTTGATTGAGGCACTATCCAACCAAAATGCTTTGTTGGAATCTGAATTCCAATTCCAGTCTCAATCAGCTGAACTGTCCTTGGCGGCATTTTACAAGCATTCATTGAATATAGACTCAATCCTGCAGTCTCAGGTGTAGCTCTAGTAGAAGCTAATTCACCTGCTTGAGTTTCCAAATATGTAATTGTTTCAGTCGTCACATATGGTTTGATCTGCAACGTTGGAGTTAACATTCTCATTAATGGTGTTTCTGTTTCTGAAATCGGTCTATTATTTAAAATCTGTAATGCCATATTTAAATTATCTCTCCAGTTTTGCAGAGTCCCATTTCCTAATTTTCTTAATTGGTCTTTAAGTAAGCCATTCATTCTTTCAATTAACCCTGCTGCCTACCTGTATATGAAATACCCATTCAATATTATGTTGTTTTGCAAAATCCTGTACCATTTTTCCCTTAAAATGGGAACCATTGTCACTCTGTATTTGCAAAGGCATTCCATAATACAAAATGATTAAATCTAAAGTTCATAAAGTACTTACCTGTGTCGCTCGTTGGCATGAAAAACCAATAAGATACCCAGAATAAGTATCTACCGCTGTACATATATATTGACAACCTTTATTTAATGATAAAGGACCGACATAATCAATTTGCCATATTTGTCCTAGCAACTTTCCTTGTCCTATATGTCCCTGAACTATATGAGGTATGGATCTTTGTTGAGTATGCTGACGTATCAGGCATTGTAATATAACAGTTTTAATTACGTCTAATGAAAGTGCAATTCCTCTCGTTTGTGCCCACCTGTAAGTGGCTTTTTCTCCCAGGTGTCCACACTTCTGGTGTGCCCATTTTGCCATCCCCATTTGCTCAGAATCATCTGGTATATTAGCTTCTGAAATTCTCGTTTGGTGATCTGTAACAGAATTAAATGACCGTTCTAGAAAATCTGCAGAACAATGTGCATCAACATGATAAACTGTTACAGTACCTTGATCTATCATTTCCCAAATCGATTGCCATAATTCTTTTCCCCAAATTTCTTTTGAATTAATTTTCCAGTCATTCTTCTGCCAGGTAGGCAACCAGGTTGCCAACCCATTTACCACTGACCAAGAGTCAGTATAAATATGACATGCACCTGGCATCTTCTGTTTCAGTGCTCAATATACAGCATATAATTCTGCATACTGACTACTTTTACCATTCCCTGAGGATGTTAAAATTCTCTTAGTCACTGGATTATAGGATACAGCTTTCCAACATCTTTTATTTCCTACTTATTTTGCTGACCTATTAGTAAACCAAACATGTTTATGTCATTCTAATGGAACCTGTACATATGGCATACCCCATTTTACCGGGTACTCACTGACTGGTTCAGCCTTGTCAGTAACAGATAGTTGTTGATCTATTGGTATTTGAGCCACTTTTTCATGTAACATCGCTACCCCATTAATTCCAGGTTTGGACCTATCCTGAATGTACCAGTTCCATTTAATAATGCTTGCTTCCTGCACATGACCTATTCTATGTGTCTTAGGTGAACTCATTACCCACTGCATTATAGGTATTTCTGGTCACAAAATTACAGTATGTTCTACTGTCATTTGTTCAGTGTTTACCAGTGCCCAGTAACATGCTTGCAATTGCTTCTCAAAAGGAGAATACCTTTCTCCTGCATCTGGTAATTTCCTAGTCCAGAATCCTAATGGCACCCGCTTTGATCCCTGTTTCTGCTAAAGGCTCCAATTAGCATAATGATTCTAAACAGATAAATGTAACTCTACTTCCCCATCCTGTAGGGGCCATAAATCTAAAGCCTTTTGAATAGCTTGCTTTGCTTGTTCAAAAGCTTTTCGCTGATCATCCCCCCAAACAAACTCATATTTCTTCCTAGTCACTTCATACAATGGGGAAAGTATTTGACTTAAATGGGGAATATGCCGTCTCCAAAATCCAAATAATCCTATAAAATGCTGTGCCTCCGTTTTGTCTTGAGGGGTTGGAAATTCTAAAATCTTTTGCTTTGCCTTCGGTAGAACTTCTCTATGTCCCTGATGCCACTGAATTCCCCAAAATTTTACTGTTTGAGTGGGTCCCTGAATCTTACTGGGATTTATTTCCCAGCCCTTTGTTCTCATGTGATTTATTACCATTTGTAAATACTTACTCACTTCTTGTTCAGAATTCCCTTGAATAAGAATATTGTCAATGTAATGTGAAATTTGCATGTTCTGAGGCAACCTTATTTCGTCTAAATGTTCTGCCACTATTTTGTGACAGATAGTAGGACTATGCAAATATTCTTGTGGTAACCGAGTAAATGTATATTGTTGTCCCTGCCAGGTAAAAGCAAATTGATCATAATTCTCTTCTGCAATTGGTATGGTAAAGAGAGCATTTGCCAAGTCTATTACTGCATACCAAGTACCCTGGTGTTTCTGTATATTTTCTATTAACATAATTGTATCTGGTACCGCTGCTGTTAGTGGCGGAGTATGCTTATTCAATTCTCGGTAATCTACTGCCATTCGCAAAGACCCGTCCGACTTTTTGACAGGCCAAACTGGGTTATTTCATGCTGTTGTAGTAGTTTTCAAGACACCTGCATTTAATAAACCCTGAATTGTTTCACCTATCTCCTTATGCCCCCCCAGGGATTCTATATTGCTTCAAACTAATTACCTTTGTTACTGAAGGTAATTCTACTGGTGGCATTTTAACTTTCCCTACTATAACTGTTTTGACTGAAAAATATGGCTTAATGCCAAATTGATACTGTCCGTCCAATAAATTCAATGTCAACCCTTTTAGAATGTTAATTCCTATTATATATTCAGGAACAGGTACTATTAGGACAGAGTACTTTTTCCATGGCAATCAACCTATTTTCATTTCTAACATCATCTGAACAGCTTTAATTTGCTTTCCACCAAGTCCTGTAGTAGTAACTTGTCGCCCTTTGAATAAACTCGTATTCCCATAAATTAATGAGGCCTCTGCTCCAGTCTCAATTAGAGCTCGGACCTGTTGTTCATTCTTACTTTTCCAGAATATTGTCAAGTCTACATATGGTCTAAAATCCTGCCGAGCCCATCCACTTACTGGAGCTTGGCCAATTTCCTAATCAAAATGTAAATCTGACAAGTCAGGATACATTGCAGGTGGAGCAGAGGGAACTGCTGAACCTTCTTCCCTGTTTTCAGTTTTACTGCCTACTACATTCTCTTCCTGTTTTTCTACATTCCAAGTTTGCCTACCTTTCTTGTTCAAACCTCGTTTTTTGTACATCTCTCACATTGTTGGAGTGTCTATCCCATCAATTTTATCCTTTGATACCCCATCTTTCAACAACACAGTAAACATATCTTTTTGGGACACTCGAGCTTCTTTGTGTCCAGCACTTTTATTTTCTCATCTGTCATTATTTAACTGTTTTGGTCCCTATTCTCCTAGCTCTTCCAACTGCCACAATCCCTCAATAACTTGAGAAATAGGATTTCCCGTCTCACTAATTAAATATGTCAATATTACAGTTTTATAAGCTGGAGGGGCTAACTTAATAATCTTATTTCTAACAGAAACTGTCAAAGCACATTGTAGTAATGCATCAGCGCCCCCCATAAGCAAAGCAGTTTTCATTGTCTCTTCTTTAATTCTTTGAATAGCATCTCATAACGTGTACCATGGCCTATCATTAGAAGGCCTGTCCATTTCTGTTGGATATTTTTCGGCACAGCAATCTGCTATAATTTTGAAAAGACTTGCCATTTCGCCTTTGTTATAATTTCAAAATGCATCCTGCACTGATGGATCATTACTTAACATACAAAATCTTTTAGTATCTATTCTATCCATTTCTACTCCAGCAGCCCCAAATTCATAAAGTCTCAATATCCATGCTATTAATGATTCTCCAGATTTTTGTTTAAATCTTTCAATCAAATTGTTTATTTCCTGTTGAGTAAAATCTTCGTAATGAAATTCTTCCTGCCCTTCTTGGAGCCCTTGTGCCCCATTAACCATTTGCTGTCGTTGAAGAATTGGTTTTACCTTTACTGGTCCCCCTTTATTCCATTGTTTCTCTCCCGGGAGAATACTATTTTCATTATCAGAGTCTGAATGGAACGGAGAATCAGAAGAATCCCAGATATCTCCATCCCAGTGGTCCAGGTCCCAGTCAAAACCTGCCTTCGCTATTGACATTTGTACTTTCTTTTTATTAACTTTGCCTCTTCATTTCCGATATTTGTATCTTGCTACTCATATTGCAGCCTTTTCGGCTACATGCTGATACATGTCTGTTTTGTCTGCTAACAATTTAATCTGACACTGTAAAATTACATTTTGTTTTTCTAACTCTACTATCCGTTTCTCTAGTTGTTTTATTTGTTCGCACTTACGTATTTTATCTTCATGTAATCTTCAGCATGCAGTCAAGAGGATCCAGTCCCGTCTGCATACGGCACTCAATTCTTTTCCTTTTTCCACTAAAACCTTTTGTAAGCATGCTTGCACCAAACCTGGTTCGGCATCTTTTAAACAAACATCCCAATTCTCACTTAATCCTGTACCCATTGACCATTCCAAAGCTAGTGCTTTGTACAGGTCCTAGTCCCATCCTGGGATTTCTATCTCAAAAGTTGCTATGTCCTTCTTACTTTTCCTTTTAAACATTTCGAATCCTGCCAACTATGCCAAAATAATGTATTGCCTAATGAGCAGGATTCGAAATAAAAACACTATACACCGAAAGTTAACTAATACAAACTTTATTTCTACTCACACCAAGAAAACTAACAAGCTAATAAACTTTATTTGTCTGTTAAAAACAGAAAAGTAAATTCACTCTATTCTACTAAAATAAAAAGTTTAGCAGAAAATAAGATTAGACAATACATTTAAAGAAAGTTATACATCACCGATAAAGGGAAAGCTTCATCCTGTCTTCAGTCTCGACTGGGAAGCCCCATTACAGGCAGGCAGGAGTCTTCATCGGGAAAACAGTCCTGGGCAGTGCATCCACTCTACAGGTGAGGCTTCTGCCTGAGTGCAGAGAATCCCATCTATATATAACCAGGTTGTTTACCACAAGTCATGAGAATCAGTACTTTCCCAGTGTAAGCTGGATCTTTCTAGAGCATTCTGTGGTGTTGGCCACCCACCCCAGAAGGAACAGCAAATCTTGCCAAGTACAATAATTCTGCAAATTTCAAATACTACACTGGAATATTCCAATAACCATGCAAGATTTAGTACATTACTAGAAAACTCCAGACAAGTCATGTTTCATAACCAAAAGTAGTAAACAAAATATGTTTTGTAATCAAATGTAACTTGCTGAAATCATCAGAATGTTCCGGAACAGAGCATCATCTCTTATGCCTGCCCAGAAGACTACAATGTTTCAGAACATAACATCATTCTATATATCAAAAAGAAATAAGAAAGAATAAAATGAATGTCGAGATATAGTGAGGCAACAGTCAAATAATTACATTCTCTCTCAATGTTCCCCTCTTTCGTATCACATTCGTATCAGAGTCACCTACCGTACAGCTACCGTATCCCTGTTGCAGATGTCACTCACCATCACATATATGTTCTGAATGCTCCACAACAGGTAACCCATGTGGCGCATCCAGTAACGGCATCGAACTGTGATAGCACTACATAGTTGTCAGGGGTTTAATACTCTCTGCTGGTAGGTGTGTGACACAAATATGCTTCAGTTTTACACTCCCACCCCTCCCTGACATATCCTTACCTCTGTCTGCCTCTCCCACTCCCTCCCTGGTGGATGTGGAGACCTACACCTTCTTTGCTTAGGCAGCAGCATGTGTATTTTAAGTGATGCTCATGATCAGCTGATGGTCTCTGCATGAATTACAGCCCTCCCCTAGCTGATTGAATATGGAACAGCTGTCGTAACATTCCCATAGCCAATTGCATGGAAACACACTCCAATATCTAGGAACATCATGGTGGTGTTGGCCCTTTTCATTCACTGTGAGCAGGAACTAGATCTGTTGTTTGGCAAACAGCATCTCAGATGGATTGGGGATTTACCTCTAACAACATACACTGTGGAAAAAGGGCAACAGACAGGAGGGGGGTGTGACTGACCTGACTACAGACTGTAAGTGCTGCTATACTGCATTTGGAGTAATGTTGGTTTAACAGTGTGTGTGTGTGGATATGGCTGTCTTACATGTCTCAATACCTGCCATGTCAGTTCCATGTTTATGAGGAATCCCCATCTGCAGGATCATCTGCAGACTGGGCAGTGTTGTGCCTTTGGTTTCATGTGTTACCCACGGAGCATCTATCTGTGGACTGCAGATGGTAGTGTGAGGATTGCAGTCTGTAGATGGTGAAAGCCATGACAGTTACTGACTTCATATCCCTCATAGGACATATGTTGCAACAAACCCTGTTACAACAGTAAATGTATGAGGTTATCACAACAACATGTCAATATTGGCCCTGTGTATGTGCTTCCAGCCACACCTCTGTCAAATTTTTTACATATGTCATGCATGAAGTGGAGCATATGTGCTGTACACCATAATTAGTGTCATCATATCTGATAACATGTCAGTGATATATCAGACTGCTACACATGTTATGTACAGTAGGGGTTATATTTCATGACATAACCTGGACATTCTGTGAATGTTTGTACAGTACTGAGGTCAGTGTACTTATGGTGAATGTCAACAATGAGTGTATTGTTAATATGTACTTTAGCCTGTGTACAGACTTTGGTAGATGTCATTGTTCTAGTTCCCCTCCTATCTGATGTTACTTGCTGCTTCACTGTATGGTACCATATTGGCATACATGTTTGTAGAGCCATACACACACATGTCCCATACCACATACAGTCATCAGACCAAACTGTGTAGCAGCCCAGTATATGTAGGTCAGTATGTGAGTGGCACATATGAGGATGGTGTAGAACAGATAGTCCATATACTGTAATATTATGCTAGCTTACCATATGTGGCTGTGTTCACATTGGTTGTGGTTATGCACTTTCACACAGGTGTATCTTACTCTGTGCTGTGACATGCCTGTTGAGCCTGTTATATATGTAGGTACATGTGCATTCCCCCATAGGAGATGTAGGCCAGTGTTGAGCCAGTTTGCCTGTAGCCTGCACAGTGCATTGTTACATGCCTAGCAGCTTAGTGTACTTACCCAGTGAGATGTCATGTGCAGATACTTGCTAGATGTACTGCTGCCGGGCCCCTCTTAAAAGTCATGTATGTCAGACAGAGCAGTGGGATGCTGTACAGATGTATGTCAATATCCAGTGGGTAGTATGTGGCCATGGCACCCCTGTACTAGCAGTCATTATGTGTCAGGCCAGACAGGGGTGTGTGAATGCATAACCTATGGTGGCAAATGTATACCAGTCATTATGTGTTATACCCATCTACATGGCTGTCTACATCCATATTGTCAGGCATGGTACACATGTTTTGCACTAAGGGCTTATGTGTATACCTCTAAACTGTACAGAGTATGTCAGAATCTCCACATATATTGGCCAATATCTCTGCTGCAGTCCACAGGGGCATTACGTGCTAGCAGCGGTACCTTACAATGATGTCCTTAGAATGTCTGTCAGTAGCCAATGGCACACATATTATAAGCAGATGTGACCTCCCACAAACACCATGTCTGTGAAGACAATCCCAATGACAGTAGCAATAGTCTAATAATATACCTGCTATAATACCTGACATCCCCTTGCACTATGACTTTGGGACTATAGGGGCTGGGGTAGGGCTACACTCCATGTCCAGGACATATCGTGGAAATATATGTACATATACTTATCCAGATAGTCATATATATATATGATTGCACATGTATAGTACTTCCAATTACCACTGTCATGGCAACCACCCTCTATAAATCCCTACATCATGTGGATGTGGTCCCTTTACATTTCTTGTGTGATGGACATCCTTCCTGTGTGTGGGCATCAATGTTACAGACAGCAGGTAGCAATACCTCTTACAGGAGAACCAGCGCACTCAGGGCAGCCACATATTTGTAGGAGGATCAGGAATTACAGGCAGATTGTGAGTAGAGTTGTGTTATACTTTATATAGTACTGGTGTTACAGGGTGTGTGTGTACATACTAGTTTACCTTGGAATGCAGTCTGTTTGCATAGCTCACAATTGTGTGCCTATTTTCTTGCTGGCCAGAGGTATGCCTATCATGTTTTGTCTGTTCACCACACAGGTCCTGTGTCAGATATTACACTGGCAGTGTGTGTGTTGAGTGCTATCAGTACATGGCTACATCCATTTCTGTTTCTAACCTCAATTCCCTGACTAAGGGTATGTTGCAGACTATCCTGTAACACCAGCAACTTGCTTAGTGTATGGCAACAGTTGTCCATATATGTGCCTGTGTTCCAGCCTCTGTCCTCCACCTACATACCAAGCTTTGCACATATGTCATGCTGTCGGTGGTTGTTCTGTAGTGAGCTGTGAGTATATCACACTGCTATTGCTGCCATCAGTTCACTGCTATTGTATCCCCCACACATACGGTGGGGCTGAGGTCATATATGTGTGGGCATCACCTACACAATACATGTGTGCCCTTATGCACTCCAGAGGCCAGTGTATGTAACAGTGGTATATGGCCCTGTATTATTGAGTCTAGGGGGAGCACCATAAATGACCTAGGCTGTTACAAAATGTGGGGGTATCTGGGGTGAGCTGCCTTAAGGTATCTGGATGTACAGTACCATATACTTCACCTATATTTACATTACTTACATGAATTGGGTTAATGCAAGCCTACTGCCCCCTGCCATACATACTGTTCTGTTTGTCGGTGTGCTCATGATGGTGTCATGGTGTCAGTTATGCCTTGTTATGTAACAGTTACAACCCATGTGGTCACATGATGTCTTTACCACCTACTGAGTTTGTACAGAGTGTGGATAGAGGCTGCTGAACTATACACCTGCATTACATACTGTTGATTGTTTGGGATCCTGTGGCCCAGTTTGTCTTCACTATTGTACAATTTGAAGGGCTTGGCCTGGACAGCAACAGTTGTGAACCTTTCCAGACTACTGCATTAGTGTAACTGTTTCGCAGTTGCATTACTCTGTTTATATGGTTGTCAGTGTCTGAACAGTTATATGACATAGCATATAGAACTGTAATAGTACACGATTAAAGGTTTTCCATTTCTGCAAACCTGTGTGTGGTGTTTTTCCTATGACCTCTTTGTGGGTATATGTTGCAGGCAACAATTGTCATTTGTATGGGGGGCCCATACAGCGTCCAGTGGCTCAGGGGTTAACTGTAGGCATAGTGCCTGTTCCATATTGTGTGCACCTTCTACATATGTATCTTACTGTACATATATCTGCATGTGTATGTGCAGTCACATGTATCTCTCTCTCTCTCTCAATACATATATATATATATATATATATATATATATATATATATATATATATATATATATATATAAATAAATATGTATATCTGTATCAGCATATCTGTGTCTGTGTATCTCTACCCTTGGGATATTGATGGCTTCCACATATTACATTTTTTATGGGAGGCAGACTGTACTGCATGATATGTTACCAATACCAGTGTGACAGCATACAGGTGGGATGTAGTACTGGTAACATCTTGTGCCCATGTTGTGTCAGGTCCCGGTTATGGGATCTGCAACACTTGGTAGTGTATTGCAGGGCAGATATGTTTGGCTGTGGGGGGGATGCCTATTCGTACAAGACGTATAGTGTGTGGGGCCTCTCACCCCCATTAACGGTGCATGTGAATATATGTGTGTTTGTTAATCTGCCATTGCTATCTGCAGATATAAGGCCATATATACCTATATATATATATATATATATATATATATATATATATACATATATATTTATATATCTGCTAACATATATATAACTCTGCCATATATACCTACATAGGTATATATCTGCGTATATATATATGTAACTTGCTGTGTATATGTAGACATATAGGCGTAGACACATGTATGTGTCAATGTAGGCATTTGCATGTATATATGTTCATATATATTGATATATATGTATATAGTTGTAGAAATATATATATCTACATATATAGATATGTTGTATCTTTTAGATATTAATATATTTACACAGACATACATCTAGATGTATATATACAGTCTCTGTACTGTTGCATAACTGGACCGGATGATATGTTTCTGAAAACATCAGATTTATTTGGATCTTCCATGGCTTAGTGGTAAATCACTTTGTCTGTGGTGTGCAGAGTCCTGGGTTTGAGCCTTGCAAGAGCTGTTTATTTTGTTGCTGGGCAGAACATGGCCCGTTGGATACAAAGTGATTAAAGCAGTTGTAAGTGGGTTTGCGCAGGTTTGTGCGGAGCTAAGCACTGCTAACTTCTGGTTGCAGTGTCTTACACTCAGTTAGCTTCTAAATTGCTTAACATGTGTAGGCAGTGCTTACCCATGTGCAAACAGGCTTAAACCCACTTATGCTGCTTTAAAGTGCGTACTGCAGCTTACCCCCACACTAATTTCTTTAAAAGAAAAGAAAAAAGGGTTGATAGGAAAGTGGTGAAACAGGGGCACAAAGAGGGAAAGACAGTAGGGAAAATAGCCAGGGATGTGCAGAAAGGGTGTAGGGAAGGTCCATAGCTGCCAATTTCTTCTACAGCAAAAGCTGTGCATATACACTGAATTTGGAGGTAGATTTAGACACTCAAACCCTGGGAGAGGGGTGAGGGCAACATAAATTTGTTGTGATGTCAATTAGTCCAGATTACATGTGTCCACTGGACATGTGTGCAAAATGGACAGCTATGTACTGGGTGAGATTTTTTTGTGGGAACAGATTGCCCTTTTTTTTCCAGGTGAGAGTGGGATGTTGGGGAGGGGTAGTAGGTATATTTGGGGAGATAGGTTGGGTAGGTTAACAGACAAGACAAACAAGATGCATACAGGGGCGGTATATGACACATGTGGGGGGTAAACACCTTGGAAGGGGAGGGGTGTTTAGAAGTCGCAAGCCCATGAGCCCCCAAATGGAAACAGTGGGACTGAGGTCCCTACCCATGGGAAATCACCACTGAACCTTCACGGCCCCAAAGGTGGCTGTACTGGTGACTGGGTAGGAGGGGCAGGCTCACCCTCTTATTGCACTACTCAGCCCTCAAGCTGGCGTAGCTGGTCTTGAAATGTCCTATTGATTTCCCTACGCACCACATCCTGGACCTGACGATGGGTGACTGGTTCTTCTCCACGCCCACTCCCAGAGGGGCCAGCCCCATCCCCTGCAGCAGTTTCACCTGAAGGTGGTGCAGGGCTTATGGAGGAGGAGGTCCCAGGCTGAGCCCCAGATGTCCTGGTGCCCAGTGCCATGGCCAGCTGAGGTGGGACAGGTGGGTCCACTGGGACCAACCTTCCCATACAAGCTATGGTGTTGCAGTTTACAGATATGGGTTAGTAATATTCAACAGCATTCAGGATTAGTTATAACAGCATGCATAGGTATACCCATTAACCCAAGACACCAAATTTAAACCAGTTGCATAGCAAGCAGAACACATGCATATATGGAACAGCAGTGGCCATTACAGCATCATGCAGGTTTTATTAATGGCAACAGGCCACCGATATGGGTGTATTTTAACATGGCACATGCATGGAACCAAATGTGGATATATATGACCCAATAGGACATATGTCCCAACATAAATTTGGAGAGCAAACATACCCATTGAGGTGTATAATTGGGTTATTGTTGCACATATGATGGAGGCAAGAGAGAGACTTCAGTTAACAACTGATATATCCCTGTAGTTTTCACAACTTTCTTAGTCACTGCAGTGATCTCTCCCTTACATGTATTATTACACTACCCATTGGCCTTACTTTGTACAATGGTATGTTTGTAGATTAATATATACGTGGACTGTGTCTAATGTATAGTCTACACCTTTTACCTGTTATAGCTGTTGAGAAGATCTTTGTTAACACTACCTGACAATTTCTACACATACTCCCAGATTCCATGTTGATGTTATACACATACCCCTCAATCTGTTATTGCATACACTCTGGTTGAGGCTTGACAGGATGCAGGTGTTAATGCAATATATTATGAGAATTGCTCTCATACACCTTGGGTGTGATGCTACAATGACAGGTTTGTTTTCATATACATTCTCTGACTATGTACAGGTTTGACTATCAGTTATATGTCATCACAGGCTGCCTACATTTCTTGGATCATCACACTGATTTCTCAGGGGAACAGGGGAACAGACAGCAGATTTGGGCCATTTATCTGCACGTGCTGGGCAGATGGGAACAGTTGAGGGGTATGAATATGCATACAGCTTACTATCTGAACATTATGACACAGTCTGTACAGTTGATGGTTATAATTATGCTTACAGCTTACTATCTGATCATTCTAGCAAACTCTGTACAGTTGTTGGGCGTAATTATGCATACACATTTCTATCTGAACATTCTCACAAATTCTGTACAGCTGTGGGGTATGGTTATGTATACAACTTACTAACACTCCTGGGATTCAGTCTCTGCTGTGTGTGGTAAAACTATTACAGTTAACATCACAGTACACTGATATGAGGGAATTGGTGTAAAGCTTTCAAATGTTTTATCTCTAAGTCTCCCTCAGTTGTACAATATGACTTATCTCTTGTTATACAGAACTTCCTACACATGTTATCTGCATACCACAGTGTGGGTAACACTGCTTAATATTGCAGTACTATTTATAACATGTAAAACTACAAAATATTAAATCAGAGTATACACAAGCACTCCAGGGGTTATACCTTTATTCACAGGATATGATAGTTCATGCAAGATTATTACTAACCTGCTTAGCAACACAGCATTTGCAGCCTAGCGGCATGGGCTTGCTGGTTCACAGCCTGCTCATCTGCAGCTGTCAGTGAAATACAGTGACATTTAGCCATACATATCCATAGTATACACAAGCTAGCCAATTATTATATACTTAGTGGAATGGGTACTTACTCAATACTGGGGCATCAACCATCTGCCTGCACTCCTGGATCTACTGTTCCAGTACATCCCCCCTATGCCACTTCAGGTCAGCATGGTGATGCCTGACCTGCTCACCAGTGCGGGGGATAACTGTGGCACTAGTGAGGTCATAGCGAGACTGTCCCAGGCCTCCGCTTTATACCAGGAGCCCTGGTAATGGCCCTGCAGGAGTCTCTGCTCATGGTGTTTGACCAGGAGCCACACCATGTATTTTGACTCATTAATGTCCCAGCACTGCACTCTGAATTGAGTGCCTTCACCTACTCCAGCCTTTCTGCCTACAGTAGGGAGCTGCAACCAGTTATGGGGATTATTGTCCCTTGTGGGGTTTAAATATGTCTGATTTCCTGCATTTTCCTGTGATTGGATGGTTTTGAAAAGGCTAAGCTATGGGCACACCTGCTTACCTAATGTTGGCATTGCTTAAAGGGGCATACCATTGGGCAGATTGAATTAGTCGGCCTACACATTGCTTACACCATGTAAGCCTACCTGTGCAATGCTTAGTGTTGCTTAATATGTAATTAGCATTATATTGTCCTTTTGACATTGATTTATAATTTGTTACATGTTATATCTGTGTCTGGTATCTGTGATTCATGTTTACGTACACTGTATGGGGTCCTGGGGACTTCAACACTTTCTTACACTAACGCCTCCCATCTGGCCTTACTGCAGTACTCCAGTTCACATATTTATGTTATGTAGCAGGTTATACAACATCACACTGTACATAGATTCCGTTCACATGTTCAGTTTGATTTTCCTATGGTGAGGATTTGTTTGCTGAAAACTCAGTCATATATATTGCTATGATGGCTTGTGGTTAACTACTGTGATTCTAGTGTACGGGGTCCTGAGTTCGAGCCTTGCAGAAGCTGCTTATTTTGTTGCTGGGCAGAACATGGGCCGTTGGGTACAAAGTGACTAAGGCACTTTAAAGCAGTTGTAAGCGGGTGTGCGTGGGTTTGCATGGAGCTAAGCAATGCTAACCTCCTGTTATAGTTTCTTACACTCAGTTAGTTTCTACTTTGCTTAATCTGTGTAGGCAATGCTTACCCCCACGCAAATGCACTTAAACACGCTTACTAGTGCTTATATATGCTTAATACTGCTTATTTGTGCTTACACCTGCTTACTAGTGCCTTATTCATTATGACACTGACACTTTACATGTGCATTTAATGCAGTACTCCAGTTCACATTAAATGTTATTTAGTAGGTTATACAGCAAAAAATGTTCATATACAGATTTTACATGGAAAATGGAATATGCTGCAGTGGGACTCGAACCAGGAATGCCTGCTCGTTAGGCAGATGCTCTGCCCACTACACTATTGCTGTGCTGCTTCATTTGCATATATCTTCCTTGTTATCGTCTTCAGCATTTTAAGCTGCTTTAACCGTAGCTAAGAGATGGGCACACCCGCACACCTACAGTTAGCTTTAACCGGTGTTCTAAAAAAAACAAAAGGGTTTCTTTATTTACTTTTTCAGTACTTTTGCTGTTGTACACATGGGGAACTGTTGGTGGGGATATGCAGACACCTATGAGTGATCTCACTCATCTCTTAACACTTTCTGCTTTTCTACATTGCAGAGGCGTGTTTATTCTGAGATCTCTGCTCTCAGACATGCCCCCTGCACTTGTACACCCTCCATGTAAGCCTGGGAGCTCGGGCGGCACACCTTCATAAATACGCATGGCGCACTGCCATCCTGCTCCTAAATGGGCACTTCTGTGCAGGACTAAACTAGTCCTGCATGGAAGATTAGTGAATCCGGGGGAATATCTGCCTATTACATTATCATTTTTTTCTTAGAGTTGGTCTTCTTTTTAAAAACAGTTTTACTTACAGTTTGTTACTGTTCTCATTTTTTGCCTGCTATCACTGCTGCATATGTTATAGTTACTGCATTATCTGCTGCCACAAAACCAGACACTTTCTCAGTTTGTTGCTTCTTTTCTCTTTTACTTTCTGACACAGCTGCATAAGTTTTACCTGCTGCATTCTATGCTGCCACATCATCTGATTCCTTTTCCATCCTCAGCACTTCTGAAAAAGTTATCTGCCATGTCACCCCCTGAAACAGCAGAATAGGCACCTGCATTATCCTGCTCAATTATTTTTAACAGAATATCATCTGCAAGCCCTCCTGACTTCAGTTCTGTTATACCCACCGCTTCAACAGAGTTGCTTACTTCATTCTCCATGGAGACAGCTAAACACTGCTCATTTGTAACATGCGCCACACAGGAATCTTTCTTTGCATTCTGAAGCTTAATATCAAACAGATTTTTTTCCCAATTCCTCCAAACTCTCCATAGCTTTTTTCTCCTTCTCCATGCTGCTGCTTACATTGGGTCTTTCCCTTGCTGCTGTAGGAGCTCTCCAGTGCCATCTAGCAGCTCCAAAGACTAGAGGAAGTTCCCTAATTCCCTAGCCAAATTCGCCAAGTAGTAAAAACACCACCTTGGGTTTTAGGTTCCCTTGAAAAGAGGCTGCTAGCCTAATGGGACCAGCTGTGTAAATAAGGCATTCATCTTGGCTGATTATAAACAAGTCCTAAGTAAGTTAACTAGTCTTGGTGGACATAGGTAGTAGCTCCACAGCTATCTACAGCATGTATCTTTTTAAGATGCCTTGTAAAAGCAAGATACTGGAGTCCTGGACCCTCATTTTGACAGCATCCAAGGTATTTTGTTTTCCAGCTTCTTATTTCACATAATTAATTAATTACTTCTTAAATATCTCTGTCTATCCCTCTATTAAACAGCAACTGTATGCCTGAGACTGTAGTTTTGTCAGTAAAGCTAGAAACTGATGTGATCCTTATCTAATTTTCAAAGACCACATAGGTCATATTATTAAATCAGCTGATGCATGGTGGTTATAAACATAGTATTGCTAACATAGTATGATTACAGTATGTCAAGTTAATGGCAAACAAGTGAAGATAGCGCTAACTCCCAGCAATGTTTGTCACTTTGTTCTGAAGGCCTGGCGCATTTTCATTGTTGTGTCTTCTTTGAGTTGCACTAGTAGCTCTCTGTAGCTGAGATGAGAGATACTCACATATTAATTGGGTCTATAGTAAATGAATGAAACAACAAAAGAGTGAATGCCAAAACCACAAAACAGCAAAGTTACGGAACTGCTCCAAAAAAAAAAAAAAAAGTAAAGACAAAATAAAGTGGGGGGCTTCGCACCCCCACCCCCCACACCCCCTACTTAAATATACCAACTCCAAGATTGCACCACAGTGGAGGTAATGGCAAAGTCCTGACAATGGCCCAGCAATTTTTTTCTCTGGAAAAAAAAAAATTGCTGTTCCGTAACTTCACTGTTTTGTGGTTTCGGCTTTTATGTGTCGATGAAAGAGCGTTCACTCTTTTGTCATTTCATTCATTTAATATAGACCCTATTAATCAAGAAATATGCCAACCCCTGCATTCAAAAAAAAAAAAAAAAGACATCTCCTTTACTGACTACATCACAGGTGGAAATGGAGTCTGCTCACAAAGCCTCTTCTTGGATTGTTTAAACATTCTAGGACATTTTATCATCTGTTAGCATTACCACATTTACTGGTCATGGCTATGAGCTTTAAATATAGCCTATAGCAGCTGCAGAAAACAGGGCTGAATGCTGGTGGAAGAGGCAACAAAACTTGCATAAATTTTACAAGAGTTTTATCTGCTAGCTGTCTGATGGAATATTCTGTCTATTCATGGTGTGCTCACTTTAAAATGCTTCAGTAAATTATGACAGAGAAGCTGTTACTATGATTGTTTTTCACACATGTGATTCTACTTTTTCTAGCTTATTATTGAATGCCACAGAAGGTATTCTATGTAAATGTGCAGGAATAAGTACTGATAAGCTCTTGTTAACACTGTATTGAGATGTTCTGGTATGTACTTAAGAAGCTGATACTATGATGCTTGTATGTACTTGGTGCTAGCACTTCTTTTATTTATAGATTAATTTATTTTATTTATTTATTCTTTGTTGACTGGGTAAGTTCCATTAGGTTAGTAACCTCTTTTCTGAGGAGACCCAAGGTGTTATTTATACTACTAGGGGAAATTTGGCCAGGACATCAAGGAACTTTCCCTACTCTTGGTAGTTGGGGTAGGCTTTGTGTGTTATACATCCTGACTTCATATTTCCTGTCCAGGCATGGAGACAGCCAGGAGTAGCAGGAAGAAAACATGGCTTATTCAGCTTTTGCCGAAAATGGAGGGAAAGTTGCTGAAAATGTCATTGAAAAGGCAGAATTGCTACCAGATGTTTTTGTCTGATGATGTGAGTGCAGAAAAAACAGTGACATTGGAGGAAAAGGAGATTGTAGCTGTAACTGAGATGGATTCAGAGGAAAACCTTCAGAGGAGATTGTTTGAAGGAGAGACAGTTACTTCTGAAAAATGCATAATTGCAACCCTCCAATCGGGGGGGGGGGGGTTGCAGGATGATTATTTGGAATAAATGGTTAACCAAAGTGAGTCAGAAAGTGGAACAGCAGTTTCTTGGAGTGGCATCATGGAAACAAATAGAAGAAGAACAGACTGTGCCAGAAAAAGTTCCAGAGACAAAAACGTATGCACAAACTGTTGGAGAAAGAGCAATGAAGAAAGAAGAAATAAAAGAATAAAAAAAGAAGTATACAGTATGTGTGGGAAGTAAAAAAGAAGAATGTTTGGACAGGTATGAGGTTTGGGACTCTGTCATAGCTCCTCTGGGTGTCAAAGCAAAAGAGGTAAGAGCATTTATTTTAATTAATAAAGAGACTTTTGTGACTCGATATTTGATACTGGGCAGGCCATGGAAAAATTTTTGGGTGCATATGAACAAAATCAAAATATTTATCCATGGTCAAAATATATGTTGCAAGCTTTTTACAGACAGAAAAGAATAATGATCCAGTTTAGAACTGAAGTTGAAGCAAAAGAACTCAAAGAACATTTGTTAACTATTTGTAAAGAAGTAATGAACACTACAAAAATATATGATGAAAGAGGACTATGGACTGGGGGATGGGAATGTGGAGTAATACTGAAAATGATAATGTTATATGTATACCTAGTATTATTAATGTTTATGGTAATAAGGGTTTTGTGAAATACAGGGATCAACCAAAGACTTGTTATTTTTGTGGAAAAATGATCATTTAATGAATGAATGTGATAAAAAAGATGTTATTTAGGAAGCAGGACTGTTTGACCAAGGACAGTTCGACCCCAGACTGTTCGCTCCCAGTTGGTTCGACCCCAATGCATTTCTATACATTTTCATGTATAAATTTATATGTATTGTATATGTGATTTTTTAGTGGACAGTTCGACCCTGGACTATTTGACCCCAGACTATTTGACTCCAAATATATTCTTTTAAGTACTTTATCATTAAGTTATTAATTAATCAATTATTCAATAATACTGTTAATTTTTCATTGTAAATATATTTTTTATTAATATTTTTATTTTAATTATTACATTGGTTAGTATAAATATAACATTTAAATCTTTAACATATAATAACTAGTGTTATGTTTTAACATATTATGACTACTGTTTCTTAATAACATATGTTTTCCATCAATTAAATATATATTTTTTATTTTATATTATGTTGATATGTTAACTATTCTATTATCCACTATAAATCATTTCTTTAAAATTAAATTAAATCAATTTTTTATTCAGGTTAATATGCCTTCTTCATCTTGAACATTTATACTACCACCAAAGCTCAAGCAGCAACGTGCAATTTTCACCATTTCCCACCGTCTACCATCAAAGCACATCAGAACCTCAGGAAAGTGGATATGGATGTATGAGTAAATGCTAACACTTGATTTCCAGCAACATTGATAGTGTGTAGTGCTGCAGAGGACTTGACTTGATTGCAGAGTGCAAAGACAAACATACACACAGTACAGTCTAATCCATCTACAGTGCAAGAACATTCCTAAGTAAAACACTGTTTTTAAGGACGCAAGAATTTATTTGTAAAAAGTATCAACAAGTAGTTCAAAGCTTAGAAGTGCAATTCTAGGGCCAAATATCAATTTCACTAAAACAATGCTCAGTGCCTCTACAGCTTACACCCACAGCCCATTAACTTCAGCAGGGAAGCAGAACATCAAAGCAGACATCTGTCAAAATGACTGCCCATTATGTTTTCATTTTTAAATATAATTTTTTTAATCCTTACTTGTTGTTTTATTGCTAATTTTCTTTATTTTTATGTAATAATGACGTTATTGTTATACGGAAACTCTGGAGTAGTTAATGCTGTGAACTTCCGGATTAGTCAGCAAACATTTTTTTTTTGTCACTTACTGTTTTTCTATATATAATTAAAGTTCCAATTTGCACTTAATTTAAAGTAAGTGTAGTCGAAGCACATAATTCGAAAATAAATACTTTCTAAACCAATTTTAAGAATGTTTAGACAGTCTTTCATTTCTATTTCTGCTTTGACGTGCTTCAGCCTCACTTATGTTACATTTTTTACTGGGGTCTAACCATCCAAGGTTGAATTGGTTGGGTGTTAATCATCTGGGGGCAAATCATCGGGGTCCAAATGTCCTGTACCTGTTATTTATGTGGTAAAACAGGGAATAATGGAAAAAAATGTGAATACAAGTTCAAAACTTGTAGCAATACTGGTCATTCATGGCTAGAATGTGAAATGAATATGCAAGAAAATGAAAATGAAGTTATACAGGAGAAAGAGATAGAAAAATATGTTATAGAAGAAAATGTACACAAATATGTGACTGATAAAGAGCTTATACAGGAAGTTAAAGAAAGTAACAAGGAAAAAGAAACAGTAAGAAGTAGAAATACATTGATAGGGAAAAGAGTTAAAGAAATGAAAAAAAATCAAAAATATAATGGTTAGAGATAATAAGAAAGGGAAGAGGTAAACATTTTATTATACTAACTGTTCTTAAAAGCTAAAATATTAGCTTGAAATGTGGACAGTATAAAAATATTAAGAGATGAATAGGTATATTACAATGGTGATGCATATATTATTGTTTTAGAAGATATCAGATTATTAACTGTGGAAGAAAGAACACAAACTGAAAAACTTTAGAATGGTGCATGCTTGGGCATATGTATATTATTTCAAGAAAGCATTAAAATATTAGATGGAACCATAGTGGAAGTAGGAAAAATTACAGTAATAGACTTGAGATGGAAGAAATATGTGTATAAAAGTATAGCTTTATATGCATATATAAAAAAGAGAGAGAGAGGATGTTCAAAAACATTCTTGAATATGTTTGTGTAAATATGGACATTATGGTGATGAGTGATTTTAATTGTAATTTAAGAAAAATAAGAACAATTGTGATGTTAAAATGGTTAAAGAATTTTTGAGAAGTGGAAAGTTAAGTGTATGGGGGAATAACAACTAGACCTACAAAAAGAATGAAATTAGAACAGAAATTGATTCTTTTTTAATATCTGATAGTTTAAAAGTTATAAAAAAAGAATTAAGTATGCTGGATTTTCAGATCATGTGGCTATATGGGTTAAAGTACAGGAATATGAAGAATATATAAGAATAGGAAAAGGAATAAAGAGAATTAATGAAAAGGAATTAGATTTAGAAGAGAAATAAATATCCTATGGAATTATGAAAAAATCATATGAATATGACAGAATGTTATGAGACTTGGACTCTTTGGTAACTTAATTGTAAAGAGAAATATAAAAAGTGTTTTTAGAATGTATGAGGAAGAAAAGAAGAAAAAAAGAAAGATATAAGATATTAAGTCAAGAAACATTTAGAGACAGTAGAGAAGAACAATTCTGTTTATGAAAAAGAAAGAGAAACATATAAAATGAATCAAATTAAGATTAACAACTTGTTATATAAACAAAAATATTGTTTCAAGGAAAGAAAGAAGAGGTAGCACCATATTTGAGTAAAGTGATAAAAGAAGGAAAAATAATAAGAGAATTAAAAAATAAGGAAGGTAAGAACATAAGACAGCAAGAAAGAATATACAAAATAATTAAAGAATATATATTGGAATTATTTGTTAAAAGAGAAGAAAACATAGAACAAATTTATAAAGGTGAAAAATTAAATAATGAAGATGAGTATTTAGAACAAAAAATAATGAAAGAATTGAATGAAATTCTAAAATATATTAACATGAATTTTGCAACAGTATTGGATGGAATTGAATATGGTATGTATATAGAAATGAAAGAGTGAAAGTTATGAACGAATGGTTAGAAACTGGAATTAAAGAGAAAGAGATATGCACAGGAGTTATAAAATGTATATTTAAAAAAGGAAATAAAGAAGAGATAAAAAACTGGAGACCTATAACATTGAATAATATGAATTATAACTTTTTTTTATGCGAATAATAACAAAAGGGTTACAAAAAATGGATAAAATATATCACCAAAATGTATTCGGAAGAAAAGGAAAAGGAAGTCAAGAGTTATTATGGATAATAAGAGAAATATTTGATAATATCATAAATAAAGATGTAGAAGCAAAGGTTATGATAGGGGATATAAGTAAAGCCTATGATAAAATTCAGTATAAATCATTATGGGGAACTTTGCAGGCATATAATGTAAGCAAAAAAAATATTAAAAGTAATAAAATCAGTTTATGAAAGGAATTATGTGAAACTAAATGTAAATGGCTGGATTAGGGAAGAAATAAAAATAGCATGTGGAATAAAGCAGGGCTGCACAACTATTAGTGTAATTTTCTCATTAGTTATGAATGTAATAGTGAAAAAAATGAAGGAAGTACAATATTTATTTTTTTTATTTTACATTTGTTGACCAGGATAGTCTGACGGGATACATGTCCATTTTCAGCAGAGGCCCGGGGAGAAAATCTCCAAACAGATAAAAATAAGCAAGTTACAGTATATGCACAAACATATTGTATTAACATACAAGTTACAGTCTCACATTTCAAGCTTATGAAGAATACAGTTTATATACAGAAATATATACAAATATGTTACTGTTTCTCTTATCAAACCTATAGGTGCAGCTTATATACAGAGTATCTGCAAAGATATTACAGTTTCTCTTTTCAAACCTTTTAGTGTAAGATGTTAGTTGCCATGAATAAGAAATTGCAGGGATATGGAAGTAGATGAGGCTTTAGTTAGATTTAGAGCAAGGACATAACCAGTGAGTTTTAAAATACTGGGTTAGATTTTTTTGAACTGATTAAGGGAGGGGTTCAGAATAAGGTCAGATGGGAGTGAATTCCAGGTTTTTCCTACTGAATTTGCAAACAAGGATTCTCCAGATAGGTTGTTAGCTTTAACAGACTGAACCAAAAGTTTTGTAGTGGAATGAAGAGGCCTAACATTTTTGTAGGGATGGATAATGTTTTTAAGGGAGGGCATTTTTCTGGATGGTTAATAACCTTGAATGCTACAGTAAGTTGATTAAATTGAATTAGCCTGGGGAGTTCTAGCCAACCTAAGAAGGATAGGTTTTAACAATGGTGTGTCCTGTAGGGAGTTCCTGTGGCAAAGCTGGCAATTTGATTGTAGCAGATAGAGAGTTTGCTGAGATCAGTTTTGTTCAAGTTAGTGAGTATTGGTGAGACATAGATTAGAGTTGAAAGCAGATGGGTATGGGCAATGGCAGTCCTAGCTAGAGGGGTGAGAAAAGGTTTGTTTTTGTATAGGGAGCCATGTTTTTTATTAACAGTTTTAATAGTTTGGTTTACATGCATATCATGTTGTCTATTATAACAACCAGGAGTTTGGTATACATAGCTGGTGAGATTATGGTCCTATTGTTAGATGTTATAGTAAACGAAGGTTGAGAGGATTTGTGAGTAGGGGAGAAGAGCAATAGCTTTGTTTTATTAGGGTTTAATATCAGCCTTTGATTAGAGATCCAGTTTTCCACTGTATTAAAGGTTTTCTGGGTTAAACCAAGGAGATCTGTAGGGGTAGAGGCTGAGCAGATCAGGGTGGAGTCATCAGCATATTGTATACAGGTTGCATCTGATATTACAGTGTGGAGGTCATTGATAAAGAGGGAGAAAAGAAGGGGACCTAATATGGAGCCTTGAGGGACACCAAGGGTAATGAGGAGAAGGGTGGAGAGTTTGTCCTGCCAAAGGACAGCCTGCTGTCTTCCACTAAGATAAGATTGAAACCATTGTATAGCATGGTTGTTTAGGGATATTTTATTTATGGTAAGTAAGAGTAGCTGGTGGTTAACCATGTCAAAGGCCTTGGAAAGATCGACAAACAGGGCAAAATATAGTTTGTTGTTGTTATGGTTGGAATTTATGACATTAGAAAAGGAGATGAGGGCTGAGGTTGTACTGTGCTGTGGTCTAAATACATGCTGGGATTTGGCCAGAAGACTATGTTGAATAAGGTAGTGTAAGAGTTGTTTATGGATACACTTTTCCATAATTTTAGCCAGAGGGGAAATGATAGCCATTGGTCTATAGTTTGACAGTTCAATGGAGCTTCCACCTTTATGGAGTGGTATGACATGGGATATTTTCCAGATAGAGGGGATAGAGGCTTTGGTTATAGTTCTGTTTATCAAAATAGTGACAGGGTATGCTATGAGATCAGCAGCTTTTTGCAGGTAGTCTGCAGGAAGGAGGCAGCTGAAAGGGTGGTTGGTTTGAGTTTTTTAATTAGGGCTCTAATGAGTGAAGTTGGAACTTTTTGGAAGCTAAAGGAGAGATTGTCACTGGGTTTAAGGGTTTCAGCATTAGGACAAGTGGGTTTAAGTTTGCTAGCAAGGGCCTGGATGGTTTCTGTGAAGAAACTGTTGACGGTGTTGGCAATGGACTCTGGCGATTTTTGGGTAGAGGCTGAGGGGGTTGGAGTAATGGATTGCCCTGGGTGGAGGAGTTTGTTAATACCTGCCCAGAACTTCTGTGGCTTGTTGTGGTGTTTCTGCTGTAGATGGCAGACATAGTTTTTTTGTCTAGTAATATGGATTTTGTGTATCATTCCTATATTGCCAAAATTTGAGTTGATCTTGTGGGGCTTTAGAGGTGCGCCAGGTGTTCCAAGCATTATTTCTTTGGATGATCTTTAGTTTGGTTTCTTTAGTGAGCCAGGAGGCAACTTTTGTTTTAATTCTAATAGAGCGTGCAGGTGCATGGTTGTCAAGGATGGCCAGATATGTGATATTAAAGTGTGTTACTGCCTCATCTACTTGTAGTTGTTTTAGAATTGACCAATTGCATAATTTAAGTTCTTCTAGGAATTTATTAAGGTTGAAGTTTTTGTTATTTCTTATTGTTTTATATGTGGGTAGATGTGGACATTCAAATTTATGCCTAATAGTGTACGTTAAGAAATGGTCGCTTAGATCTTCAGAGAGAGTACCTAATTTGTACATGTGGTGAGGGCTATTAATTAGTATCCAGTCCAGGATACTTTCTTTATTGTTAGGCTTGCTGATCCTAGTACTGGAGGTTATATTTTGTGTAAAACCATGCAGGTTTACGTGGGTGGTTGGGGGTGTCTGCAGTGCAGGTATTCCAATCTATATTGAGGTCCCCTAGAACAATGTTCTCCTGGGGGTAGACATTGGATAGCCAGTAGAGGATGTCTTTTAGGGTCCATGAGTTATTACCTGGGGGAATATAGACACATACTATGTTTATACATTTGTTTTTATTTATTTGTAGTTTTGAAATCATAATTTCTGCTTTGTTAAATATAGGTGGTTGAAGGTTGTCTAGAGCAACATTGAGGGTAGTTTTATAGAGAACAGCAACCCCTCCCTCTTTCCTGGTAGTACGATCTAGCCTGAGTATATTATACCCTGGAGGTAGAATTTTATTATCATTATCTGGCATAGTTGGTTTTAACCATGTTTCGGTGAGACAAAGTATGTCGGGGAGTAGGTTGTCAGGAGGGCATAGAGGCCTTGGACCTTATTGTTGATGCTACTAATGTTTAAGTGGCAGGTCAATAGTGAGTTTGGGGTCTATTTAGGCTTTGTGTTATGTTTGGGCTGTTATGATTAGAGTTGGTGTTGTCTAGGGATGGTGGCCCAGGGTTGGGGTGGATATCCTCATCAATAGTAAGGGTGTGGGGCAAACTAGCTATGAGCTTTAGAAATGTATTTATCAGTTTTTGGTAGTATTTAGTTTTGGTGTTAACATATCTGGGTATAACAGGGTGGGTGTTAGCAGGGGTGAAGAAGTTGGTGCTGATGGACATGAATGAATGGGCAGAATGGATTGAGAAGATTGGGATGGTAGCAAGGCGTTTGGGATGGTTGAATCCTATAAGGGATTGGTCTTCATAGATGGTGAGAGAATAACAGGTGACTAGTAAAGGTAGTTTGTAGAGTAGAGGTAGTATTTTATAAGACTTGGTAAGTATTAGAGACATAATGGGAGGAATAAACTCCTGGTAGATAGGCAACCTAGTAGGTGGGGAGATAGTGGTAGGGGTGGGTTACAAATTAATTCCTGTTAATGGATTGCAAAGGAGGAGGAGGGGTGTGTCTGAGGGGTTATAAATTTAGAAGTACTGAAGGAGGGTGGGGATAGGGGGCAGGGAGGGGCACGAAGCAAGCCCTGAGAGTGAGCGGACCAGGGCTAACCACACCAGAGGAATCCTCAGAGCCTGTGATTAAAGTAAGAGGCTTTTTCTTGCTTTTGTACTTGCTTTAAATTCTAATCTATGTCCTGTTTTTAAACACAGACCGCAACTTTAACAGTACAATTTGGTGGATCTTTTTAGCATTAGGAGTCTTATTTAAGGGCTGGGAAGTTTGGTGCTGTTGACCCAGTATGGCTGAATTAAACAGTTTAAGCAGAAAGACTTTAGAAAAAGTAATAACCTTAGTTAAGTTTGTTATTAAGGGTAGACCAGTGTGGCTGTCTCTTTTATTTTTATTTTTAAAAAAATTCCCAACTGGATGCAGACCTTCTAACTGTGTGAGCCTGTCAGGGTGGGGGCCATGAGAAGAGATAATACCTAATAATAGATATTTAGTGTTAGTTCATCAGCAGAAATAGAACTATAGCAAAAAAATGATTAAACAGTGTTTCATGCCATATATAACACAGCGACTGAGAGAAATGTAATATACCAATAATGTATAATTATGTGGATGATATTGTATTGTTAAAAATAAAGTATGGATGGAAAAAGTAAATGAAAAATTGAGCATAAATTAAAAAAATGATTTAAGTATACATAAAGAGAAAAGTAAAGGATTTGGTTTTGAAGGTATGATAGGAGGTACTGAGTTAAATGAAAAATATATAGATATATTGGGAATAATATTTGGAAGGAATGAATACAAAGAGCAGCAATGGGATAATGTACTCAAAGAAGTAAAGGATATGACTACTTTTTGAAAATCATATAGATTTTCATATAGAAAAAACATACTTGTTGAACACCGTGGTAATAGAAAAAATTTGCTTATGTTGCTAACATCTATATGAATCCTATTAAGTATGAAAAGGAACTAATGATCATAATATTTTACTTTATATGGGGCTCTAGACTGAATCCAGTCAAGAGAGGAATTCTATATATGAAAGAAGAGCAAGGACGCTTGAGTTTAATAAACCTAGTAGTACATGCAGCATCTTTAATTTTATATAAAGTATTAAAAGGAGTTATGAAGGAAAATAAAAACGTGATAGAAATGATACTACATTATAAATACAAAGAACTGTGAGAAGGAATGGAAGTTAAAAACAGAAGTAAAAGCATTGTGAATGAAGAAATGAAAAAGTATCAAAACAAAATTGTATTATGGAAAATAAAAAAAGAATATATGTGAGAAAAACAGAAAGGAATTGTACTTAAGTATTATGAAAGCATTTTATTGCATTGATCCATGGAAAGATTTAGAAATAGAGAAGAAAAATGCCAAAATGATGAGATATAATAACTATAAAAAGATTAAAAAATGTAATTATTTTATGTAAAAAATGTAATTATTTTATGGAGATTGTCTATTAGAAAATTGCCGGTTAAGGCAAATGTACCATTAAAAAAAAAAAAAAAAAACAATAGAATATGTAATAAATGTGGAGAGCTTGAGACTATTGAACATGTGTTTTTGAAATGTGAAAGAGTTAATCATTTTTTGAAAGGAATATGTAAACATAACATGGTGAAAAGTTTGTTAAAATGCGAGCAAATAAACATGGACATAATAGAATTTGGTTATTGTGCATGAAAATTGGAACAAGTGAAGAAAACGGACAGAATAATGTTTTATGTTTTATGGACTATATGGAACGAGAGACAAAATGAAATTAAATACAATGGAAAATAGACTATGACAAAGATTTTGGAGAAAATAATGTTTTGGTTGCGGATAAAAGACTAGGGAGGGAATGCTTAAATTGAAGTTTATAATGTATGGAGATTTATAAATAGATGCAAATAATGTAAATATGTAAATAATATGTAATGTATATATCAATAAAAAGCCCTACTCATTGTATGAATGTACAGGGACACTATTCTATGTGGCATTTCCTGACTTCCATTCTGAGAGTGTAGGCAGCTCAAAGAAGCAGGAAGCATGGAGGAGAGAGAAGTTGTTGTAAGTGGTGGTGAGAATAGAGCTGTTATTTGAACAGCTAAGGAAATTAACATGATGGGGATTGAGTCACAAATCATATAAAATGAGGAGAATGGAGAAAAGGTTAATAAAAATGGAGAAGAGGTGAGAAAGAGGCAAAAGGAGGGAGATGGAATAGAAATGTTTGATTCAGAGGAGTTATTTCACAGCAATTTCTTTGTAACTGATATTGCAACAACTGAGTTTATTGTTACAACCCTCCAATCAGGAGGGTTGCAGGATGTTCATCTAAAGGAATTAATGAATCAAAGTGAGCAGGAGTGTGAGAAAGCAGTGTAATGGGAAGAAATAAGGGACATAATTCAAGAAGATGAAAACCAAGAGACAAAGAAAGAAGAGAAGAAGTCATATCTGCAAACAGTAAGGGAAGGTAAAAGGAGAGAAGGGAAGAAGGCAGAAGTTAAAAGAAGGTATTGGCAAGGATAAGAAACAAAACAGAAAAGGAACTAGACAGGTATGAAATGTGGGACAGCATCATTTCACCACTGGGTATTAAACCCAGAGAGTTAAGCACCTTTATATGCATTAAAGAGACTTTCTGTGTTATATATTTTTTTTGTTTTGTTTTGAGGAGGCACAGTACATGGAAATAATTTTAGAACATTATGAAAAGAAAAAAGATATGAACCCTTGGAATTTGTATGTTGTTCAGGCATTCAACTGAGAGGCAAAAAAGTGTATTTATACAATTTTGAACTGAGGTTGAAAGAAATTATTTAAAGGACTACTTAAAAACTGTGTAAAAATACTGTGGACATCACAAAAATATACGAAAACAGAGATTTATGGATTGGAGATGGGAATGTGGTGTAATATTGAGAATGCAGAATGATAAAATTGTACATTTACCAAGTACATTAAATAAAGAGGGGAGTAAGGGGATAGTCAGATATTGGGGACAACCAAAGACATGTTTTCTATGTGGTAAAGATGATTACTTAATTAATAATTGTGATAAAAGAAAATGTTTTATATGCGGCAAAGTTGGTCATGAAGCAAAGAAATGTGAGCAAAAATGTATAAAATGTGAAAAAAATAGGATACTGATGGATGGACTGTAAAGCTGTAGAAAATTATACAGCAGAAATTAGACAAAGACAACAAAAATGTTATATTAGATACCACAGAAGAGCCACTAAAAGTAAATATGGATGAGAAAGATATAAGAATGAATGTGAGGGATGTTATGAATGAAACAAAAGGAAAATAAGGTAAGGTAGAAGAAGATGTTAGCAACTCAATTGATGAAGTAAAAGATAAACGGGTAAGAGTGAGAAGCAAAAGAAGCGCTATTAAAAAAAGAGTGAAAGATAGAAAATGTAAGTTTAAAAAGGTAATTATAGGGAAAAATAAAAAAGGAAAAGGATAAAAAGTATATACCAAAAATATTTCTTTATAGTGAGAGTCCTAGCTATTAATGCTAATAGTATAAAGAACCTTCAACATAGGCTATATGTATTGGAATGGTGTAGAGTATTAGACATGGATATTATAGCATGAATAGACATACATAAAAGCAAGAGAAGAAGGAAAAGACACAAATTAATGAATTATGGGAGGGAAATGTGATATGGAATTTAGGTAGTGAAAAGTGTTCAGGTATAGCTATTTTATGTAAAGAATGTATAGAAACTTTGGATTATACGACAGCTATGATTTGAATAGGAATACTAGACATTAGATTTAAAAATCCAGTTTATTGAGTGATTGCACTTTATGCATACACCTTACAAAAGCAAAGAGAATAATATTTAAAAAATACTGGATTATGAGAGTGTCAGTATGCAAATAATAGTAATGAGATACTTTAATTCTGATTTAAGACATAGGCAGAAAGAAGGGGTGGATGTTAAAGTTATCTTAGACATAGTAAAAAACAGTAAGATGTATTTATGGGAACATAAGCACTGGACATATAAAAGAAGTAATTTAATAACTGAAATTGACTATTTTATAGTATCAGAGAGTGTAAGCATATTACATTGAGGGTGTAAAATTACAGGATTTTCAGATCACTTATCTATATGGATAGGCATTGAAGAAAAAATAGGCTACATAAAAATAGATAGAGGAATAAAAAGGTTTAACGAATCGGAACTAAATAAGTATGCAAGGGGTATAATATAGCAACTGTGACTGGATCATATAAATATGAAAGAATTTTATAAAGACTGGGCAAGTTGGTGGATTAATTTAAAAGAAAAATATAGAAAAAAAGCATTAGCCTGACAGAAGACAAAATGATTACAAGAGAGTGATAAATATAATGAGATTAGCAATCAGGTATTTAAAACTATAATTGATAACAGAAAAAAGTATATAGAAAAAAATGAAAAAGTATGAAATGAATCAAGAAAAAATAAAAAATGTTATTCGAAGATATTTTCTACAAGGAAGAAAAGAAGAAGTAGCACTTTATCTAAAGAAAATGGTCAAAGGAAAAAGTAAGAATAATAAGAGAGCTGAGAAGTGAAAAAGGACATATAGGGAGTACACAAAAATAAATTATGCAAATAGTTAAGAAACATTCTGGGTACCTTTTCTACACATGACACTATAAGAACAAAATGAGTGGGAAATGAATAAAATAACTTAAGAAGATAAGAGAATGGAAGAAAATATTACAGTGATGAAACTTAAAAACATGTTAAAAACAGAAAATATAGATGGAGCTATAGGTTTAGATGGACTTGAATACTTAATATATGAAAACATGCAAGAATGGCAAAAAGAATTCATTTTAAAAATGTTGAATGAATGATTTGAAAAAGATGTAAATTATGAAAAAATATGCATAGATGTAATGAAATTTATATGGAAAAGGGGAGAAAGAACAGATATAAAACCTGGAGACCATTGTTATTAAATCATGTACATTATACGATTTTTATGAAAATAGTAGAAAAAAAAGAATAGTAAGCAAAGCAAATAAGTTGTTTTCTGAAACAGTCTTTAGAACAAAAGAGAAAGGAAGTCAAGAACTTTTGATGTTAATAAGAGAGTTGGAAGATGGTGCAATAAATAGGGGAACAGAATTAAAAATACCAGTAGGTGATGCGAGTAAAGCTTTTGATAAAATTCAACATGAAGCACTGGGAAGTTTTGAAAGAGTATAATATAAATAATAAAATAATAAACATTAATAAAATAAAATACACATTTTGAAATCTGTGTAACAGTGAGAATAAAGTCAGATCAGTGATTAATGGTTGGTTAAGTGAGGTAACAGAAATAAAGAGTGGTATTAAACAAGGTTGTCTGGCAATTAGCATTTTATTTGCATTAGTTATGAATGCAGTGGTTACTAAGATAAACTTGACTTTGGAGAAAGCTAAATAACATACACCAGGGAGAATTCAGATTCCAGTGATATTTACATTTGCAGACAATTTAGTATTAACAATTAAAAATATAGAATGGATGAGTATAGCCATAGAAATACTCAATAATTAAAAACATTAGTATTAAGTATTAATAAGGAGAAGAGTAAAGGGCTGAGCTTTTCTGGAGAAAAAAGAGGTATCAATTTTAATAAAGAAGAAATAGAAATTTTGGGAATAAAGTTTGGAAATGAACAAGTGAGGGAGACTGATCATTAAAATACAGTGTCTGTATATTTTGGAGAACATTTAAGCTTTCATACAGAAAGAGGGGTCTCAATGGAGAGGCGAAAAGTCAGCAAGCAAAGGAGAGTAGTAGTGCTGAAACTGAATTCATCCTCAAGTCTTGGTGAATACCTTCACAAGGTGGACCATGTTTTCTACAAAATCTCACCAAGGTAACACTGATATATAGACTGTAGTTACATAACATATATCATGGACAGAAGTAGGTCAAAAATTAAAAAATACAACTGGATGCACAAGACCCAGGATAAAAAAAGTACCCAATCCTGGTAGGTGCACTGATGCCAGGACTGAAAAAAATGACAGAGCAATAATATCAGAAAGAGGGCATGTAAAAGATTAGTAAAGTAGAAGTTAAAAAAAATAGAAGTTGAAGTTATGGAATGCCTGCAAAGTGAAGGATTTGATGTAGAAGGTCTAACACAGGTTACATCACAGCATGATGGAACGAGCCCCCAAAGTAAGGAGAAACAGGAAGATCAGGAGACATCTGAAGAAGAAACATGGACATGGGAAAGAAAAAAGAGATTTAATATGTCATAATATCTATGCAAAGGAGAAAGCAAAACAAATTAATACAAAAAGAGCAGCACCAAAGATATTTGAAGAGAAATACAGACAATTGAATCTAGACATGGAAAACTTTACAATACAAAAAATAAGAAGACAAAGAGAAAAAGTAGAAAAGGAGATCAGTAACGGAGAAGTTAAAAAACAGAAAATGAGGTCATGAAGTACCTCCAAAGTAAAGGATTCAGTGTAGAAATTTTTATTTAGAAAGCACCACAACAGGACAGAGCAATGGAACTCCAAAATTAAGAGGAAACCAGTGGAATGAGAAGCAATTGACCAGTGGAATGGGAAGCAATTGGTCAGGTGCCATATGGACATATTTTGGAGCCTTCCATAGAAAACCAGTTATAAACATTCACTTGAACTGGACAGCAAGGGAAGGAAACGGAAACTGTGGAAACTCTGATGCAGTTAATGTTGAAGAGTGATAGGCCAGTGAGTTCTCATATGACAGGCAATGGATGGCACAGGAAGAAATTGAAGAGAATGTGCACAGGAAGATGCAATAGAACTTTCTATAGAATGCCCACAGGAAATGGAAACAAAAAAGTGCCCTAAGTCTAGAAGAAACCGAGCTAAGAGAAGAGTTGCTTGACTTAATAGAGATAGATAGACATATTAAGATCAATGAAAGAAATAGACTGCAGAAGGTCAATAAAACCCAGAAAGTCAGACATTTGATAAAACAAATGAACACAGTAACTAGGACTGCCCACAGAGCTTCATGCGATATAACAGAAATAAGCAGAATATATTACTGTGCAGCTAAATTAATAACTAATAAAGTTCTACCACTTGAACACAGGGCAGTGCGGGAGTGGAAAGGGAGAAATCGAATACCATCATGGAAGTATTGAATAGAGAAAACTATAAAGTGACTAAGACAAGAAGTGTCACTGTTAGAAGAGTATAGAAGAGAGAACAGATCAACAAAAAGACTCAGAAAGATAGATGTGATAAAAGCAATGCGCAGTATTAGAATAGATCAGGATCTATCATAGGTTAGTACTAAGCTAACTGCCCTTGCAAGCCTAGCCAATTGTCCCTTGTGAGACTCAAACCCTGCACCTTGTGTTTGTAAGGCAAACACCTTAACCATTAGGCCACCCTCCCAACCCAAAAATGCGCTATCACAAATAATAAACTAAAAATCTCAGCACAGGCGGAAAAACTTAGAAGATATGTAGACAGCTATAAAGTAAAAGTACAAAAAAGGAATTTATTGATGACCCAAAAACGTTTTATAGAGAACTGGGAAATAAGGTAAAAAGAATTGAAAGACCACCAAAAAAAGAAGACATAGATACATTTTGGAGAAGTACCTATGAAGATCCTGTGGAACATAACAAAGATGCTAAACGGACAGAAGAAGTAAAAGAAAGAATACGAAGTTTAAAGGTACAGGATATGAAATGGGATGAATTAACAACCAGAGAGATTGAAACAAAGTTAAGAAAAGCCTTAAACTGGAAAACCCCAGGCCGGGATGCAGTACCTAACTTCTGTTTAAAAGTATTAACAATTTTGCACAAAGATTTACCCACGAATAAGAATCATTTATATGCACACCCCAAACAGACACCAACCTGGCTAAACACAGGAAAACCATTCTCCTACTTGAGTGAACCTGCAAGCTACCCTAAAAATTATAGACCAATAACTTGCCTTCTGACAACATATAAACTATACACTGGAATTGATTCAGACAGAGTTTATATTCATTTAGAAGAAAACTCAATTATGGCAAAAGAACAAAAGGGCAATAAAAGAAAGTCATACGGAACAAACAATCATTTGTTGTTAAATAAAGTCATAGTGGAGAACTGTAAAATGGGAAATAATTTAAGTATGGCATGGATTGACTACAAAAAAGCATTTGATAGTATCCCACAGTCATGGATAAAAGAGTGCTTAAAAATGTATAAGATATACCCTACAATCATTGACTACATTACAGTAACCATGAAACAGTTGCAGACCACTTTGCAATTAAGCCATGATGAAGGACAACTTATTATTCCAGGGATAAAAAAACAAAGGGGGATATTCCAGGGTGACTCCTTGTCACTGCTGCTATTCTGCCTTGCCCTTAATCCATTAAGCTGTCTAATTAACAGCTTAGGTCATAGCTATAATTTGGCTCCTAGAAAACAACAAATTGCAGACTTCTCATCTTCTTTTTGTTGATGATTTGAACATAGGCACCAGAACCATAGAGTGAGGGGGAGGGAGCACCCCCCCACATACTTTTACAGCTGCAAGACCATGAAGTTTTCCTTTAAGGATCCCTGTGTGTGTCAGACGCTAACATGAATTTAAACAAAAGTGCGCAGAAAATTCACTCATGGTAAAAAGTGTTCCATTTTACTTAGCTATTAGCTATGAAGGCTCCCATTTTACTTAGGTAAAACGTGCTCCATTTTACTTAGCTATTAGCTATGAAGGCTCCCATTTTACTTGGCTATTAGCTATGAAGGCTCCTGTTTTACTTGGGTAAGAAGTGCTTTGTTTTACTTTGCTATTAGCTATGAAGGCTCCCGTTTTACTTAGGTAAGAATTGTTTCATTTTACTTAGCTGTGAAGGCTCCATTTTACTTGGCTATGACGGCTCCATGTCTGTGTGTGTGTGTGTGTGTGTGTGTGTGTGTGTGTGTGTGTGTGTGTGTGTGTGTGTGTGTATGCGTGTATGCATGCTTGTGTTTGAATGTGTTATGATGTTTGCCCTGGAATGCTAGATGATAAACATGACTACAGCCATAGAATTTTAAACAGACTATGTCAAAACAGAATAAATATCGGACAGTAGCAAGAATATATGTTGACAATTATAGGGTTGCCACCTTTTCAAATACCCAAAGTGGGACATTTTTGATACAATTGTTAGATTTTGCAGGCCAAAACAAACCACTGGCCAGTGTAAAAGACAGAACTTCACTTTTTTGCCTAAATAAAACTTATTCTTGTAGCATTTTATTTGCTTATTCTGTTTCTTATAACATTTAGGTGTTTTAGATACAGAATAACTGTTTTATGCAACTATTACATAAAATATAGGAAATCATTTTGCCCTAAAATCTCAGGACATTTGCCATTTTTACAATTTTTTTGCAGGACACAACTGCCCAAAGAGGGACAGTCCCTTGCAAAGTGGGACAGATGGTAACCCCTAAGTATAATGGCAGATCTCTAGTATTTCATCATATAACACTAGACATTTCTATTTGAAACTGCTCTAATGAAAATGTATCCAATTAAAAAAGCCGTTGGCATGGGACGCTGGTGGCCACATGCAACTAACCAGAAGAAGGTACCTAAAACAAATCAGGATAGAAGTGTTCCCTAAACTAACAGCATTAACAAAATATGTCAACCTTAGTTATTTTAATAACAATTCAAGCCTAGAACATTCAGAAAAGCCTGCAGTTCAATAATACGTATATGAACTTTCAGTTATTATTTAGACAATTCAAGCTTTCACATATGGAAAAGAAGCAATTCAATGAACTCTCTGACATTTCACAAACGCTGTTAATACAAACTGCAATTAGAATGTCACAATTCCAAACAGATTAGTGATGCAATAAAAACACAAAAATATTGCAACCACTGTTATTTAAATATGAAGGTAGCTTGTCACATTTCTTGAGTAAAATACGATATTGTTGGCAGTGCAACAATATCACAGACTAGTAGTCTCCCACATATGAGTACCAGTTCAGTATTTTAGCTCATAACAAGTAATTTCAACAGATTTGTGGGAAATATATCTTGTTATATAAGTAAAACTTCAAACAACTCAGTTAAAACCTAACAGAGAACCAAGGATGCCAGACCATTGAGCGAGAGCCCCCATGGTAGCGAAAAAGCTCTGTGGTGGATGCTGGCGTCATTTATGCCAAACACAGTCTTAGGTGTGAAATTAAATTTCTGTTGCCCATGAAGGAGAGTGTGTTTCCCATACAGCTCTTTCAGGTAAGGAGATGTATGCTGCTGCTTCGGAGATGTTATTACTATTGCTGGCTGGGGGGATTGTATTTGATATATGCTGCTGGCTATATGGGTGTGTGTGTATTGTGGCTGGAGGAATTGTGCTTTATATATATGTGTGTGTGTGTGTGTGTGTGTGTGTGTGTGTGTGTGTGTGTGTGTGTGTGTGTGTGTGTGTGTGTGGCAATTGTGCTTGATATATGGGAGGGTGTGTGTGGCAATTGTGCTTGATATATGGGGTGTGTGTGTGGCAATTGTGCTTGATATATGGTGTGTGTGTGTGTGTGTGTGTGTGTGTGTGTGTGTGTGTGTGTGTGTGTGTTTGTGTGTGGCAATTGTGCTTGATTTATATGTGTGTGTGTGTGTAAATGCCCCAATTAAGTATAACTGGTGGTTATTGTTACTCAGGCTCAAACCCTGCACCTTAGGTACAAGGAAGAAGATCCTGAATTCTCTACCTATACCACCACTTGTGATTCAAGGAGTTGAGTGAGGATTTTACAAGGAGCTGAGAGCTTCGGGAAGAGATGTTTAGTGCTGCTTATGCCGGGTCTGCTTATATTGTTAGTAGCACAACAGGTAGTATGCTTGCTTTTGATACAGAAGGTTGTGGGTTCTACTCCCACAGTATGCAGATGGATCACTGATGTTGTACTTTAAAGGGAGTGGATGCTGCAGTCCTGTAAATGTCCTCCTCTGGAGGAGTTGCCTAGTAACTGTGAGCCTATTATCAGTTTGCTATCCATTCCTTATTGCAATATTACTAGCTTATCATTGTCTTAATGTAACATAGGCAATTTATCTTTCAAGGGCAACATGCACTTTATTTGTAGATGAAACAATTAAATATAAATTTGTTTGCTAGCAGGAACCTCTTCATTAGTTACAGATCTCTTTTAATGTGGAATTACTTAAATGACTTTACTTCTGTAGAGAGTGTGCATATTTACTGATATTGGTGGATTGTAATGACAAAAGTTTGAGTGGCCTTTTATGGTTGAAATTTTCTGGACTTGGTAGTTTTGTCATTATTGGTGCATACATTTTGTTTCATTGCTTACTAGAAGACTGTTCAAAACTACAAATTAAAATCATTCTAACAAGTAGTGCTGTGTTATACAAGGAATATAATTTAATACAATCATGAAGGTGAATCAAAGAGCGCATATATGTATGCATGGCCCTAAACATGTGTAAGGAGCCTATGGTTTGAAAACAACCCTGAGGTAAGCTTAGTCCTCCACAGGCCAGTTGCAAAATGAATGTGGGTTTTCATGCTGTTTCAATGAATGTGAGTTTCAAGAACAAAGAAGTTTACTGCTCATGCTAAATCTGTTTTCATTGTGAGACTGTATTGTTTGTTTAGCAAATGGCTCAGTGTCCGTGCTATTTTATTTCAATTTCTGTAATCATTGTAAAAGTAAATAAGAAAATGGTATGTGTGCTGGCAGGTTTGAACAGTGTTTATGGCAACTGAGGAGAGATAAAAACCTAGTTTTGCTAGGGTGGGAACTGCAACATGTCTTCAACAGCAGACACCATGGGTACATTAGAACATATTTGAGATTCCTGGATGATATTTTTATTTTATGGAAGGGGAAACAGAAGGATATTCCACAGTTCATTGAATACATTAACAACAACATGAACTTTTTGAGATTTACATATGAGACCCAAGATCTTGAAATTAGTTATTTAGATGTAAAGGTCTCCAAAATTCCTGGTGGCTTTAAATCTAATGTGTACCGCAAGCCTACCTTTTGCAATAGCTACTTGCATTTTCACAGTCATCATCCTCTAAAACAGAAAAAAAGCATAGTGAAAGGTCAGGCAATTAGAGTAGCCAGGAAGACTTCAGAAAGGGAAGACGTTATTGTAGGGCTAGAGCTGGTGAGGGACATGTTCCTCAAAAGGGGATATCCACCCCATTTTATTGAACCCATCATTAAAGAAATTTATGATGAATGGGGAAAGAAATACAAACCCCTTTTGAGTTGTGGTGACATCAGAATACGATACAGTGAAGAATACTTTAGGGGTGGGTCAGACAATGGTTGTAGAAAACTTGGAACTGATACTATCTCTGGCATGCAGGTGAACAACTATAGTAAGGCATTCATTATTCAACACAGTCCCTTTTCTAATAGGATTAAACATATTCTATATGAAAATCAGGGAATATTTAAAACAAATAACGAAATATATAGGAAGGTGGATGAAAAGCCCATATTTTCCACAAAAGTGGGTAAAAATATCAAAGTAAACTTAGAAAATCACTTAGTGGGACAGGGTCACATTGAAGAAAGTACTAAGCCATGTGGCGGATGTTCTCAATGTGGATGCATACTGCAGATTCCTTCCTTAACATTGAACAACAGTTTACATAGTGTTCTGCACTTTAGAAAAAACAATTGCTACATGGACAGGATGGCGTATATTGCACTTTGTAACATCTGCCCAGGGTTTTACATTGGAAAAACTGAGAGGGCTTTAAAATGCAGAATTTACGAACATTTTTATGAAATAAAAAATAAAAAGGAGACTAATGCTCTTTACAGACACAACATAAACTGTGGGGGATACACAGGTTTTAAATTTGGAATAATAGATACTGTCAACATTGATGTGAGGGGGGGTGACTGAAAGAACCTCTTGAGCAAGAGAGAACTCATGTGGCAACTTAGGATAGCTGCTAATTTCCCTCCAGGTCTCAATGACCATTTATGCATTTACTCAGAACTCAAGGAAAAAGCTAATAAGATAACATAATATATTTGAATTTACAAATAATCATGTATTTTACATGGAAAATTGGAACATGTTTTAATATTTTACTTACGTGTATAAAGAAGGTGAAATAGTAAGGAAAGTGTTTATTTGATACAGACAAAATTTTTTTGGTGTAATATTATGCAAGAAAAAATTGTAAATCAGTGTACTGATTTTACTAAGGGTTTGTTCATCATGGTTGAATGGGTTCATGTTTCTTTAAAAAGTGGATGTGAGCTGAGCATTCCTTAGGAATACTGACTGACTGCTTGTTAAAAAAGAGTATTTAAATGTTTTAGGGGTGAGGTTCAGTTTGTTCTGATGAAGTCAATTCGTTGATGAAAGTGCTCAACATGAAACACTGTGTAGTTGGACTGTATACTGGTCTTTTATTTGCTTTTATTCATTAAAAGGGGTTTTCCATGGTCCTTTTGGTGCATTTTTCTGTGGTTTTGTAACTGAGGAGAGATAGCCAAGTAATGGAAAACTGGAGTGGCTGGGGAGGGGGCGGTTGTTGGAGTGGCAGGGAGTTGCAGACTATCCATTCAACTAAAACAAAGCTCATCTCTGTCTATACTTGGACCTAAGGATGGGTAATAGAAAATGTACCCCAGGATTGCCCCTCATGCCACTAATGGATAGAGGCAGCTCCTAAATACTGCATCCCTTACATGGGTCCCCTCAAATTATCTATGGTATGATCACAGTTATTCTCACTAGGGCTAATGTACAATTATCAGCCATGGGATAGGTAAGACCAATCAGGAAATGTTAATTCAAGCACCAAAAGGGAAATTGGCTAAGCTTAAAATTTATTCTAAGTGAACCTATGTTGTGGTAGTAAATAGTTTTTAAAAAATTGTCCTTTTTTAGATCACTAAGTGTTCCTCTCACTCTCCACCTCCCAGTCTTCAACAGCTTCTGGCGCCTATGGATTTGAAACTGTATAGCGCATCAGATGAGGAAATGAAAGCACAACTGCAAGTTGTCAGAACTTTTTCAGATGATATAAGAATGTCATTTCATCTTGATAAATGTGCAAAAGCAACCTTTAAAGCAGGAAAACTGCAGCACCAAGAAAACATCAGTTTGGGACAAGAATGTGACATAAAAGTACTTGAGCAAGAGGGGGTATATAAATATTTTTGAATTGATGAAGGATCAACAATAAAACATGAACAAATGTGAATAAAACTTAGTAAGGAGTACTTTAAAATACTTAAATTAATCCTGAAAACAGTGTTGACATATAGGAAAAAAATCCAAGCTATAAACCAATTTGCTCTTCCTGTTCTTACAGCTTTGGAGTGATTGACTGGTCCCAAAATGTGCTGGAGAGATTAGATAGGAAAACAAGAAGGATGCTTCATGCTCACCAAATGATTTATAAAAATCAGTGCATAACAAGATTATATATTCCCTGATCTGAAGGAGGGATGGGTGTCCTTGAATTTAATTACATGTATAGATCTTCAATCATGGTACTCCACACATATCTGCTGGCCTCACAAGACCCAAACATAGTGAAAGTTTTGAAACATGAGGAGAATAAATCTAAGATGACTTCCCTGGATAGGCTAGCAGAAGCATATAGGCATCAAGCAGGAATGGAAATCAAACTAGCAGTAGATAAAAATCAGATAGCAAATGAATGTGCCAAAAAACATAAGAAAGAATATAAGGTGAAGGACCAGATGAAAAGGCAAGAAATGTGCAAAAAGCATAAGTATACTTGCAAGTATAGGAAACTTCTGGAAGAACCTCGTGTTTATAAGGAATGAATGCAGGAATGGTTAAGGAGAAGCAAATTTAAACCAAGAGATGAAAGGTTAATATTGGCTGCCCAAGATAGTGGGTTACATACTCATTGATTTACAAAGTCCATTGAACATGTGGGAGAAACAGACAAATGTAGGTTTTGTAAAATAGAATTGGAAACAGTTGCACACCTTGTTGCTGGTTGTGACATACTTATGGCAGAAGGACTTTATACTGAAAGGCATAATAATGTGGCAAGACTGTTGCACTGGGGATTGTGCAAACATTGTGGTACTGAAGTGGCTGAAAAACACTGGAAATATGAGCCACAAAGCATCACAGAAAATGATGACATCTACATCACATGGGGTCATCCACTGCCAACAGTTCAAAAGATAGGTGCTAAAAAAACAGATATAGTAGTCCATGAAAAGAAGACAAAAGTAGCATTGATCATTGAAATCGCACATCCAGTGACTACAGTGTCCTTCACACAGAGAGACAGAAAGTCATAAAATATCAGGATTTGTAAACAGAAATGAAAGCAATGTGGAGGAAAGATTCCAGACAATTCCAATAGTAGTAGGAGCAACGGGTTTTATAAAAAAGAGTCTACAATCATATTTATCTATGCTACCAATACATGTAACTCTGTATGAATTGCAGAAGGCGTAATTACTGGGCACATTGTGGGTGCTACGAAGAGTACTTTTGGCTGACATCAAAGAGTGAAACAATACTAATTTCATGAACTTTAATCGTACTTTGACTTAGGAATGGGGTCCATTCCTGCCATGATATTAGAAACCCAAAAGATTTGGAGAAATTAAAAAAAGCATATTTAATCAATTCTGTAATATTAAGTAGAATAGCACATTTGACAAATATATTCATGATTCCATTAGTATGTGAAAAGACTTAATAAACATGATGTTTACATTTACATGGGGATCCAGACTGAATCCTGCTAAAAGAGGTATTCTTTATGTTAACAATAATGAAGGAGGGTTGAGTTTAATAAACCCAAATGTGTGTATATATCCACATTAAACTTATATAAAGTATTAATTGGAATGCAAGAAAAAGGAAAATTGTCAATAAGGATTATAATGGAAAAACAGAAATCAATTTGGGAAAAGTTTAAATGTTTAAAAAGCAGTAAAAAGATTTGATGTACAGAGGTAAAGTTATATCAGGAGAAAATACTGTTATGAAAGATTGATTTAGGAAATATAGAAAAAAATATGAAAACATGGTAAGAGAATATAATGGAAAAATGTATTATGTTTATCCCTGGGAGCACAAGTGATAAAAAAAAGTTAAAGCAATAAAAGGAAGAATGAAAAAAATGCAAAAAATATGTGGAATGTACAGAGTTTTTATGGAAACTGTCAATAAATAAGCTCCCAGTTAAAGTAAGCATGTCATGCAAAACAATAAAAGATAGACCCCGGGATTCATGAAGCTCGGCGCAAGGCCGGCGTTAGGCTTGTGCTGACTGTGTGGCATGCAGATGGCGCAGTAGTGCCATATGCATATTAGTGAAGGCACGCTGCCGCCACATCCACGTGCATAGGAAACATGCGCGAGTGCATGGGGCGTGTCAAAGCGCCGCATGGAGGTGTGGACATGTCGGCTGTTTACGTGCAACCTAAAATGCTGAATATTACAGCCTGCCTCCAATAGTAATCACACCTGTCAGCATCCGTGGATACTGAAATGTATGCAAAGCATGCAAGACAGTTCTTGTGAACACAAAAATAAGAAGCAAACACAAATGCACGTAGCTGAATATTGAGTCCCCATCCCTCGAACAAATGACATTAAAAACCGCGTTCCCATATTCTAATGCAGTGTTGCTAGTTATACCAAGTGGAAGTGAAACGCATCATGTTAACGCGCTGCCAATAGCTAAGTCTAGCCCACTGGTCAGGGTTACCACCTGTCCCACATTGTGAGGGACAGTACCCATCTGGGCAGTTGTGCCCATACCAAAACCATTATAAATGTAAAAATATCCTGCAACCGTATGACATAATTATGTCCCACATCTCATGTAATAGTCACATACAATAGTTATTTCCATATGTAACATACCTACATGTTACAAGAAATAGAATAAGCAAGTAAACGAAACAGAAGAAGCATCTAAACTGCTACAACAATAAGCTAACATGTAGGCATAAAACAAAAGTACTATCCGTTGTACTGACCATGGGTATGTGTTGGCCTGTAAAATCTGATGTGTGTCCGGAATATATCCCATCCTGGCCATATGAAAAGGTGGCAACCCTACCAATGGTCACAGCATTCGGCCGAAATCTACCCATTTGCGGTCCAAGCCGTACTTGTCAGGATGGGTCAAAGATGAACGGCTATTACCCAGGTCTACCTACCATGTCATGAAAGATAAGTATTTGCGTGTACCTATGTGCATGATGTACAGCATGTGGAAGGTGAAAAATGCTAGGGTAGTCCTCATAACCATACATGTACCAGAGATATGTAGTGTATGCAACGTGTTCCCTTGACCATGCCATGGGCCATTAACCAGAGAAGGGATGGATGGAGTGTGTGGAATATGGGTGTGGGGGGGATGGGTAATGTAATAATCCGCAAAGGGGAGACTGTGTTGGATGCACAATAGGTGAGCTGGAGGTGTATGAGGGAGCAGTGGGTGAATCAGAAAGAAACACAAAGAACAAGCATACACATCCACAATACAACCTGACAGGCCATAGTGTAGAACACAATCACACAAACATATGAATATTAAAATGTGTGATACACATGTACAGAAACGTCACCGGCACATACCCACATAATGGTCTGGACGGAACTGATCCATCCAATTATAACACACCTGGATGCATAATTGAATACTCATCATCCCCTCTACAGCACCCAACCCCCCCCATTCCTGAACGTCCACCAAATCCAGCCATACTCGGGCTGCTAGCTTAGCGCAGCCATATCTGCACATAGTGACCACTACTCATATCTAGTAGGCAGTGTCACCCTAGGCAGTGTCAGGATTGCAAACTGTGTATCCCTTGCATGTAAAACCCAATCACATTTTCGTAAATCCAGAAAAATTGAAGGTTATTGTCTTGCCCAATTTTTGGATATCCCTCATGGGATACGTATCCTGTGTAAACATCAGACTTGGTATCATGACACAATGTCCAGTCCTGTAGACATCTGGACACAAGTTGTATGTGCAGTAGTTGTTCACAAGACTGCTCAGCCTCCAGCCGGTCATGCAGAACCTACTACCTGGGATTAAACACCTGACCGTGATGCACGGCTCCCCACATGAATTATCGAGAAAATATACTTTACACATTCGCATAGTGGCAGTTGGGGTGATTAAGGCGCTGATGTAAGCAGGGTACCTTCTGTCCCATTTTGTGAGGGATAGTCCCTGTTTGGGTATGTGTGTCCTGACCAAGAATGATACAATGGCAAATGTCCTGTGATTGTAGGAAATAACTATGTACCATATTTCATGTAACAGTTGCCTAAAACAGTTATTTCTGTATGTAAAATACATAAATCTTACAAGAAACAGAATAAGCAACTAGAATGCTACAAGAATAAGCTCTCATCTAGGAAAATAATTAAAGTTCTAAACCCTGTACTTGCCATGGGTATGTGTTGGCCTGAAAAATCTGATGCGTTCCGAATATATCCCATCCTGGCCATATGAAAATGTGGCAACCCTACCAATGGTCAGAGCATTCGCACAATAACTGACCAGCCTCTTAATCCCCCCTAAAACCAGTGACCTTTGGAGGAAAGGTGTTGAATGACACTTGAATGAATAATGACAATAATTAAGAGTAATAGACGCTTTTAACTTCAGAAAATAAATATTAATACATATGCTCTGAATCTATCAACTCGTTCCAAGTTAATAGTACTAATATTGTAAAAGTGCCCGTGACTGTCCCTGATTTGTCCTTGCCTTGTCCCTGTCACTGTTGAAATTAGTCCCTGAGCGGTTGTGAGGTCCGTACACATATGTACACCAACCAACTGTCACATTTGTTGCCAGTACTGTTGAATACCTGTAGTGGTCATATATCCTAACTGCCATTCATGAGGAATGTACCACGGATGGTGTAGTGGTCAAACCGGTGACTAATGTGTGTCTGTTTCTGGGTCCAAGCCATGTAAGGGCCGCTAATTTTATGTGATGGCCAGAATAATATCCTTCGGATATAGGGAGGTAAAGGCAGTGGGGATGCGTGGTGATCATTCAACTGTATGGAAAATGTAAATAGGTATGTAGGTGTATATGTATGTGTATGTACAGACAGATATATATCAAAATTAATGAACATGGTCACAATAAAGCATTCATAATGAATGTGAAGGGAAACATCAGTGGAACCCCCCCCCGTATTATGTAGTGCCGATATAATAATCTGGTCAGTGGTGCCCAAACCCTTGCGTCTGTAAACACAGGTAGAATGTTAACATTGTGACTAACTCTGTCCACGTGCTAATTCTGACTTTCAAATGGGTACAGGCCAGTTCTGGTCTCCAGTCGGACAAGCCTAAACCCGGATGACCACACGAACACCCTGACAATCAAACACACGTATGTGCCAGAATTATAAGCTTTAGAGTTCTGAATATCCTTGGAGTGAGTAAACATGCAGCACGGGTCCAGAGCAGTAGGGAATAAGGAATGGCGCATGTGTAGTACTGCAGTTTTCCCAGCAGGAGAATGGATGCTTGCTGTGTAAGTGAAGCATTGAGGCATATTTTAGGGTAGCTATGAACCATGGGAATACATATCAATGAAGCAGAACATCAATAGTGCTGTGGTTAGAGCATCCGCCTAACGTAAAGGCATTCCCGGTTCAAGTAGGACTATAGCACATATAATTTTCTTGTGGAATGAATGTCTCTGTGCTGTAAAGCCAACATTTAAACATGTAAAGGTAAACGTGTGTTTCGCATGGGGCCATTAACCGGATTCCTTCA